>NW_025949909.1:0-10741 GCF_021028975.2 Sphaerodactylus townsendi
GGATATAAGTTGATATAAGCTTTGATTCTTGAAAACTCCTGTCCCCCAAAAAATCTTGCTGGTCTCCAAAGCGCTCTTAAGAACATAAGAAGAACATAAGAACTAGCCTGCTGGATCAGACCAGAGTCCATCTAGTCCAGCATTCTGCTACTCACAGTGGCCCCCCAGGTGCCTTTGGGAGCTCACATGCAGGAGGTGAAAGCAATGGCCTTCTGCTGCTGCTGCTCCCGAGCCCCTGGTCTGCTAAGGCATTTGCAATCTCAGATCAAGGAGGATCAAGATGGGTAGCCATGAATCGACTTCTCCTCCATAAATCTGTCCAAGCCACTTTTAAAGCTATCCAGGTGAGTGGCCATCACCACCTCCTGTGGCAGCATATTCCAAACACCAATCACACCTTGCGTGAAGAAGTGTTTCCTTTTATTAGTCCTGATTCTTCCCCCCAGCATTTTCAATGGATGCCCCCTGGTTCTAGTATTGTGAGAAAGAGAGAAAATTTTCTCTCTGTCAGCATTTTCTACCCCATGCATCATTTTATAGACTTCAATCATATCCCCCCTCAGACGTCTCCTCTCCAAACTAAGGGACTTTCCCCACTTACCCTTTTCCGAGGGCAATTCCCAGCTGCTGCATCCGTGGCGCGCGCCCGGGCATCCCCACGACCCCGCGCTTTGCGCGGGGTCATCAAAAGGAGCCCTTTGAAAGAGCGCCAGGAATGCCTCGCGCTGAGGGGCGCGACAGCAGCAGCGTCGGGGCGGCTGCGCTGTCGCCGCCCCTCTCAGTGGGGAGTGCCGAGGGACCCCGCACTACTCTCCTCGAGTAGCGCGGGGCTTAAGGTATGTGGGGAAAGGGCCTAAAGAGTCCCAAATGCTGCAGCCTCTCCTCATAAGGAAGGTGCTCCAATCCTTCAATCATCCTCGTTGCCCTTCTCTGCACTTTTTCTATCTCTTCGATATCCTTTTTGAGATGTGGCGACCAGAACTGAACACAGCGCTCTTGGGCCCCTTCCGCACATGCAGAATAATGCACTTTCAATCCACTTCCGATGCACTTTGCAACTGGATTTTACTGCATGGAACAGCAAGATCCACTTGCAAACAATTGTGAAAGGGGATTGAAAGTGCATTATTCCGCACGTGTGGAAGAGGCCCTGGACTTGAATCAAGCTCTTCTGCTGCCGACCAACGCAGCCAACCTCCTGAAACCAGACACCAAGAATCCTCTTTATGCCGCCTCTGCCAATACTCGGGTCTTGCCAGCTTTCTTTTAAGACACTATTTATGTGCTCAGATACCAGCTTGTGTTTGCGCCTTTTCCACACTGCTGGTGCCCTGGCCGTACAGCGGGGCCTTGCATCTGGAGGCTGGGGAGAGCAGACGGGGACAGAGGCCTCTCGTATTCCCCAGACAACAGACCCGTGGGCTCCGTTCCCACTTGTGGGGTTCCTTTTCCTCTCTCTGGGTAGGCTGGTAGCACGCCGCCTGGGAGAGGAGAGGCA
Organism: Sphaerodactylus townsendi; assembly: GCF_021028975.2. NCBI lineage: Eukaryota > Metazoa > Chordata > Lepidosauria > Squamata > Sphaerodactylidae > Sphaerodactylus > Sphaerodactylus townsendi. Next base: position 1,499 of record NW_025949909.1, read on the forward strand.
GCCGAGAGTGGCAGAAGGCAGCTCCCTGCCAAGTGGAAAGGGCAGCCAAGTCCTCCACCCTTGGCAGCGGAGAGCGTCCTCGCCTGCCAGGGCAGCCTCTCGAGGACCAAATGTTCTCTTTCAAAGCTGTGGGCTGGGATGCCACCAGGGAGGGACCGCTGCCGCCACCATGCGCTTCCGAAACAGCCGGCGCACCGAGGGCACCGCAGGCACCTAAACTGGTTGGATGGCTCCCACCACAGTCTCTCACGGCTGCGATATCTCCTTCCTCTGAGGGGACGGGACTCCTTTTGGCTCGGTTCAGTTGTCAGAATCCCCCATCTCCCACGCGTCCGCATCAATTTTAGTCACCTAAAAAATTTCTTATCCTGTTTTTCAGTCACATAAATTCCTGACAAATACAAAGAGGCTGGCATTTATGTGTTATTTATTGAAATGTGTGTTATCTGTGTGTTGTCGAAGGCTTTCACGGCCAGGATCACTGGGGTGTTGTGGGGTTTCCGGGATGTATGGCCGAGTTCCAGTAGCATCTTCTCCTGATGTTTCAGTAGCATTTTCTCCTGACGGGTGCCAGAGGTGGCACTCAGAGCCCTTTCTGTGGGCACACGTGCACAGAGTTCATCATGTGGAGGGGCGGAAAATCACACACACACACACACACCCCTAAGCTAGCCTGGGCACGATTCTTTACCTGGGAGTAAGCTTGGTTGCTGGCAATGGGGCTTGCTTCTGAGTAAACCCTCCTAGGGTCGTGATTCACCCATTCAAAGCATTGCACGGTTGCTTCACCAAGCTTACTCCCAAGTAATGTGCGCCTCGGAGCCAACCGTTTTTTCTAAACTAAAATCTCAGTATTCAGGTTAAATTGCCGTGTTGGCACTTTGCAATAAATAAGTGGGTTTTGGGTTGCAATTTGGGCACTCGGTCTTGAAAAGGTTCACCATCACTGATCTAAAATCTAAGAAGATGCTCTGAAGGTGCCAGCCACAGATGCAGGCAAAACGTCAGGAGAAAATGCTACTGGAACACGGCCATACAACCCGGAAACCCCACAACACCCCAGTTGTTATCTGCCTTTTTTCCGTGCAGAGTTCAAGGCAGCTTAGAATGCAGAGAAAATACATAAAAAAACATGAAGTCCATAAAAATCAATATTTAAAAACCACAATTTAAGACTGCCACCAAATGAATCAAAAACCAACCCAAATGAAACGGTCTTCGGCTGCCTCCTTGTGGTGGTTGCGGGGCTGTCACCGAAAAGGCCTCTTCCCTGCTGTGCCTACGAAGCACGCCTCTGTGATTCAGGGAACAGTCAGAAGAGACTCTCCCTGTGATCTTCATAGGCAAAATCCATTTCAAAACTACATGAAGCTCACATTGGAGGGAGGGGTGCCCAGGGAATTTCTCAAGCCCACTCTGAGGCTCATTCCGCACATGCAGAATAATGCACTTTCAAACTGCTTTCAGTGCTCTTTGAAGCTGTGCGGAATGGCAAAATCCACTTGCAAACAATTGTGAAATGGTTTGAAAACGCATTATTTTGCCTGTGCGGAAGGGGCCGAGTCTAAATCTGGCTCAGAATGGGCTCACTCTGCAGCAACAATTACTGGCACGGATTCCTTCCCTTTCTGTAGGTGAATATTTATTCAATAGAGGTACTTATTTAGCAGAGATGCGGAAGCATTCTCACGTGGAAAAGAAAGACAGCCAGAGATACGCTGAGTTGCCTTTGTACAAAAATAGTTTACTAGCTTTAAGGAAGGGTTACATGGAATGAAACGACAAATGCTGTACTGCTCTGTTACATATTTACAGTAGTAATTACACTGTAGGTCTACATCTTGGTTTCCATCTGCTTTTTCACCTTGTGGCTCTCTCTGTATGCTCAAACAAAGAAACAGAGTTAACTTTATAACTTCTGCCTACGTGTTTACCAGCATGTAAGCAAAGATGGTCTCACTGACCAATGGCTAATCAATAGAGCAGGTCATAAAACAGCAACCTCAGCAGCTTATTTACAGACAGACAGTTAACTGCCACCCCCTGCGCCCCATATTCCTCCTTGGGGGCGTGTCCATATTATGCCGACCGCCCGATGAGTTTGTCCTTGTTAATGCTATCATCTGATTTTAAGATGGAGGTTGAAGCTGACTGTTAATTGCATTTAACTGAAAATGTTGTTTTAGTGATCATGATTTAATGTGATTGTTTTATTGGATGTACACCACCCAGAGCCCTTTGCGGATGGGGCGGTATATTAAATCTGATAACAAACAGTAACTGAATTGTGACAGACACTTACAAATACCAACACTTTCCCATCCCAATTGTCCACTGGCATTGGAGAGGGCCAACAGTAGGTCTCCACTATGGTGCCATGGCAGCATCCTGGGCACCAGGAACTTTGGGAAATGCAATTCCCGTGATTCCAACTAACCATGGACTCTGCCACAATACAAACACAGTCAAATGCAGCTCCTACCTCCAGACCTCCCTTCCATTCACTATTATGTAAATTTGGGCAATAGAGAATGAGAAGGAAGGCAGAAGGACATGAGGTAGGGGGGACTCCAAGCTCCAATGTGATCCCAAGGACATTATCTAAAGCACAGCAGTGCATGAACTCGGAATCAGTTCTTAAATAAAAGGACACCCAATGGCCAGGCATTCTAAACTGAGCCAGGGAGGGCTCCTGCTAATGTACACTTCTGTCCAGCTTCTCAGCTGATTTCCTCACCCCTGAGGCCTGGCCCTCCATCCATCCCAACCAATGTTTGCAAGACAGGATATCAACGCACCTCCTCCGCCATGGATTTCAGCCTGGAGAGCCAGTCTTCGGCCTGATCTAGGACCATCTGCAAGTCAGAGTCTTCCTGCTTTAACCTCAAGGCTGCCTGGGCTATCTGCCTGAGATTGGTGGTACGGAAGCGGTAGAGATACCCGTCCAGGTGTGTGCTGGCTGACTTCTGGGTGACGTCCACCAGAGGCTGACTGTGGAAGACAACAGCAGGTGGGGGACATGATAGCCACGTTTAAATATGTGAAGGGATGCCACATCAAAGAGGGAGAAAGCTTGTTTTCTGCTGCCTCAGAGACTAGGACCAGGAGTGATGGATTCAAGGTGCAGGAAAAGAGATTCCACCTAAACATTAGGAAGAACTTCCTGTCAGGGCTGTTCGACAGTGGAACTCACTGCCTCGGAGAGTGGTGGAGGTTTTTAAACAGAGGCTGGATGAACATATGTTGGGAGTGCTTTGATGGTGTGTTCCTGCACTGCAGGGGGTTGGGCTTGATGGCCCTGGGGGGTCTCTTCCAGCTCTATGATTCTAAGCCACAGATTGAAGCTGCTGCAGCCTGTGTTTGTCATGGCCGGAGAAGGAAGGCAAGTGCAAATAATTGCTTAAGAAAGGGGGGGGTTCTGTCCCACTCACCTACACCTCCCAGATTTTCTGCCCCAGTCAAGGAGGAGCCCCCTTTACTGGGACAAGCCCCTCTTGCCAATGTTTAACTGAGGCCCTGCCCCAAATGAGGTGAGGGGCAGCTGTGGGGGGGGCGCAGCAACTCTGGGGGAACTGATCTTTGTAGCCTGGGAATCAATTGCAATTCCAAAGAATCTCCAGGCCACACCAGGAGGTTGGAAACCCTAGCTCATGCCCATGCAGGAAGCAGGTGGACACGCAAGCATGTTTCAGCCTTCCTGCACTTGACCTGCGCTTTTAGTTTCATGCCTTGACCAGGTAGTTAACCCTGGATCCACGCAGACCAGAAGTGGTTACTCAGTGAGGTTGGGAAGGTGAGGTAACAGCATTTGTTCCCCAGAATCAAAATACTTTCTTGAAGAAAAACCTTAGAACGTGCATTTTTAAGACATTCTCTCCACTGCATGGCTCAGTCAGGGCTTGTTGTCTTTGCTGGATAAGACCTCAGGACTCTCAGGAAAAAGAAATGTAGACTGAGAAACTTTTCTCGGACAAAAATACTCCAGTGATTAGACAAACTGCGAAGTTTTGCACCTTAGTGTAGAAAGCTGGCCAGACATCAAGTACGAACGATTATTGGGGAAATTTCAGGCTCATGTTTCAGTTTATCTTGAAAAGGCATTCTTATCTTTGAAATGGTTTTAAATCATTTTTACCATCTGTTTCAATTTATGAGCCTGTACTGTTTGTATGTATCTTAGGTTACATGTAGTGTTCTTTTAAACGGTCGGGTGCCGCAATAAAACATTCTTTTTCTTCTTCGTGGAGGCAAAACAGAATCTCCGCGGGCTGCGATTACAAGGACGCTCTCCTGGGACTCAGTCCCATTGATGAAAATGGGAGCTGTCGAAGGCTTTCATGGCCGGAATCACTGGGGTGTTGTGGGGTTTCCAGGGTGTATGGCTGTGTTCCAGCAGCATTTTCTCATGACGTTTCGCCCGTATCTGTGGCTGGCCTCTGAAGATGCAGGCGAAACGTCAGGAGAAAATGCTGCTGGAACACAGCCATACACCCTGGAAAACCCACAACACCCCAAAACTGGAGTTACTTCCGTTCAGGTCTGCTTAGACTAGCCCTGACGTTTGCCCAAAGGCCCTTTTTCTTTGTTGACACGTTCAAGAGCTGAGTTGCTAGCAAAGAAAACAGGCTCTCTGGATGCAGCCCTGGAGAGCCCTTGCCAATCGAGTTTCATGGTTGGAGCTCCTGCTCCAAGCGACGTCTACCTGACTAGTGTTGCCTCTCGACATCTATGATTCTAAGTTTAACAAGATCCCTAGCTCTATCGTAATTCATGCTGGTAATTAGTTGTTGAGAGAGTCCATAATGCGATAGTTTCCGTAAAACTGCTCTAAGCCACGGGGGAACAAATATGTCAGACAAGACAAGTCTTGCAAGACCCCTCTGGCAATAGCATAGCCTGAGCCAATATAGTATAGAGAGTGTCCATAGTTTTGCTTGTACTGAAATTAGGCCAGTCTCTATACGCAATGCAGTGTTCGAAATGTTGTTTGGGAGCTGTAGGATGGACCTCCAGACCGGCTACGAACCCAACCCACCCTTCAGCGCCACACGGCTGCCTCCCTTGCTCCTCTCTAGCTGCCGCTGCTCGATTCTGCAAGGAAGCCAAGAGGGAAGGGGAGAGGATGGAGAAGCCGGCTTGCGCAAACCACCAGTCTGGAAAGCTCCTGCATTGACATTTCCCCACTGTTTAATTGGATTTTTCTTGGAGGGAGTCTCACCTCTGGGAAACTAAAGTCCTGGGACTCGCCCCAGGTCACGTATGGCGCACACAGAAGCTGTGCCATATTTATGGCTTCGGGAATATCTTTGACATTCTCTAAACAAGCACGCTGTTAAGGGGGAGGTGGGGGGAGGAGACCGGCATGGCTCCTTCTGGGGGCTTCAAAAGAAATAAACAGGGTTGAAAGAACATCCTTTGAGCAGCCGCCACCCTCACCCTTTCTCGCTCAGTGGCCAGTGCGGTTTGGCACGTGTGTGCCAATGTCTTCATTCCCTCACCTTGGGCTAAGCCGTACTTTCGGCCCCTGAACACTCACAGTCAGACTGGAAAGAGGGGAAGGAAAGAGGAGGCTGTTTCCCCCTCTGTCCACGCAAGTGGTAGATGGAGAGGCCAATCGCATCTGTGTTAGCAGCAGTGGCATAGTGGCTAAGAGCAGTGGCTAAGAGCAGGTGCACTCTGATCTGGAGGAACCGGGTTTGATTCCCAGCTCTGTCACTTGAGTTGTGGAGGCTTCTCTGAGGAATTCAGATTAGCCTGTGCACTCCTACACATGCCAGCAGGGTGACCTTGGGCTAGTCACAGCTTTTCGGAGCTCTCTCAGCCCCACCCACCTCACAGGGTGTTTGTTGTGAGGGGGGAAGGGCAAGGAGATTGTCAGCCCCTTTGAGCCTCCTACAGGAGAGAAAGTGGGGATATAAATCCAAACTCCTCCTCCTCCAATATCAGTCCTAAACAGAGAAAAACCAGGGCTGAGCCAGATTGACTAGTCCAGAGATGTGCATTCACCATCAGCGCCAAGTACAGAAAGGGGCTACTTGAAGAGTTTGGATTTATATCCCCCTTTCTCTCCTGCAAGGAGACTCAAAGGGGCTTACGATCACCTTTCTCCCCACTCCCCAGCAAACACCCCATGAGGTGGTGGGGCTGAGAGACCTCTGAAGAATTGTGACTAGCCCAAGGTCACCCAGCAGGCATGTGTTGGAGTGCAAAAGCTAATCTTGTTCACCAGCTAAGCCTCCACAGCTCAAGTGGCAGAGTCAGGCATCAAACCCGGTTCCAGATTAGAGCGCACCTGCTCTTAACCACTACACCACGCTGGCTCCTAGGACTTCAAGGGCCAGCCGGAAGAGCCCACTTTCCTTGGCATGAGTCGGCACCAGCCATTTACGGAGTCTTATGGTGTTTTTATTTGTTTGTTTGTTTGTTCAGTTTTTATCCTGCTCTCCTTGGCACACAGGCTCAGAGTGGCTTGCAACAAATTCAATACAAACATACACAATCAATAGGCCCTCTAAGCATCCCCTGGGTGCTGCACAGAACTTTGAAAATGCTGCAACTGGGAGAGCTTCCCCTGCCGGGCGGCCGCTTTCCCACACAGCACCAATAGGGTGGTTGCGTGGCCACGCAGCTAACAGGGAACCACGTCCACAAAACATTATGATGCCTTAAAATCCATTCCCGATGGCATAATTTAAACTAAAAACAATTCCTTCCAGTCCCTCTCTCACACAAACACACTAGGATCAAGAGAAAGGGGAAAGGACAGGAAGAGAAGGGATGGACTTAAACCCTGTAGCTGCCCTCAACTATAGGCCTGGTGGAACAGCTTCCATCTTGAAGGCCCTGCAGAAGTGAGCTAAATGTTGTTGACTTCACTGGCAGATCTACACTCAGGGCATCCAGAGCAGCACAGGGGCATGTTTGGGTAGCCAGCAGGCTCCCAGAAAAACTAGGACAGTCCCTGAGTGAGGGCTGCCAACCTCCAGCCAGAGCCTGGAGTCCCCTTGGAATTGCAGCTGGTCTCCAAACCCTTGAGATCAGGTCCCCTGGAGAACCTGGTAACTTCAGAACACAGATTCCACCATGGATTCAAGGTGAGATCCCTCCAAAATGTCCTCCCTCCACAGGCTCCATTCCCCAAATGGACAGAAATGTCCTAGGCCCTGCCCCCAGCCCTTTCAGGTCTCAGACATCACAAGACCCAAGACCCACAAACCACACAGTAGCCCGCAGCCCACACTGTGGATGTTCGGGGCCCTGACGTGGGAACAGAGAACCCACGTTGCCTGGAACTGTTTGAAAGAATCCAAATACTCCCTTCCAAAATAGAACAAAAGTTGTGCATCCAGAACAGGGGTCTGTAATTGGGCATGCTGGCAGGGGCTGATGGGATTTGTAGTCCATGAACATCTGGAGAGCCACAGTTTGCAGACCCCTGAGCTAGAACCTTATATTGCAGCCTTAAGCTCTTTTACTTGGAAGTATGCCCAACAAATGCCAGAGAGACCTTCTGCCATTCTTGGACTTCCCATGTGCTTGACAGAACCAAAATGTCTTCCCCCAAGGGTAAATCTTCTGCTGGTGGGATATTAAGAACATAAGAACATAAGAACAAACCAGCTGGATCAGACCAGAGTCCATCTAGTCCAGCTCTCTGCTACTCGCAGTGGCCCACCAGGTGCCTCGGGGAGCTCACATGCAGGAGGTGAAAGCAATGGCCTTCTGCTGCTACTGCTCCTGAGCACCTGGTCTGCTAAGGCAATTGCAATCTGAGATCAAGGAGGATCAAGATTGGTAGCCATAGATCGACTTCTCCTCCATAAATCTGTCCAAGCCCCTTTGAAAGCTATCCAGGTTAGTGGCCATCACCACCTCCTGTGGCAGCATGTTCCAAACACCAATCACACGTTGCGTGAAGAAGTGTTTCCTTTTATTAGTCCTAATTCTTCCCCCCTCAGCATTTTCAATGAATGCCCCCTGGTTCTAGTATTGTGAGAAAGAGAGAAAAATTTCTCCCTGTCCACATTTTCTACCCCAGGCATAATTTTATAGACTTCAATCATATCCCCCCTCAGACGTCTCCTCTCCAAAGAGTCCCAAATGCTGCAGCCTCTCCTCATAGGGAAGGTGCTCCAGTCCTCATAGGGAAGGTGCTCCAGAGATATTACTTTTCCCTGTTATGTGATTCTCCCACCCTTTGCCCAGGGATCCTCAACCATGACAAATTTGCTACTCATTCAAGCCCTTTTGGAGTAGCGTCAGCCAGAAAAAAGGGAAATAATTCTGGATATACTTCATACGGTTATTACGAGAAAGATCAAGATGTTGATGTCTTAAGCACTTTGAACATTAGACGCTATGTAATCAATTAATGACAGCGAGGCCGGGACCTTGAGCTGGAGGCAGCTCCACGTCCTGAGCAAGGAGCCGGCCTTTGTAGACGGCCTGTCAGAAGGCTCAGCGGCCAAAGGACAATGAGGCCCATTCAGGTAGGCCAAGGCCTACCGAGTGGAAATTTATGACCTGCCTCAAATATCACCTTTTCAACTCCGTGCCTTGGCTCAGCAACCTTCGCAGAGCGCTCCCGCCAATGGATGACATTCTTCAGCAACGGGGCCCGCGTCCAACCCAAACAAACGCTCTTGTAATAAACCCACAGAGAGACTCGCGGTCTCAGACGAATATACCTGCAGTCCACGATGACCTCATCAATCAAGTGGGCGACCAGGGTGTCCAAGTCAATGGCTGAGCACTTGGCTTTCAGGGCATGGTGGACCAGCTCCAAGTTCGCTTCCTACGGAGAGCACAAAATCCAAACGCAGCTTTGCTCACCCGCTGCCTTTCCCATTTCAGCCCCTCGGTGGGCTTGATCAGAAAAGCAAAGGTTCATCTGAAGTCCAGTCCTGTTTCCATCCTGGGTTCAGCGACCAGGAAGGGCTCTGCTGTCTTTTAGATGACGCTCACAGGGCAGTGTGGAGGGCATTATTTCCAATCCTGCAAAACTCCAGCAGCCTTCTGTGTAATAAAACTGTGCCACAGAGGAACTGAGGCCAAAAGCCAGGCTTTAATTTTTTAAAAATCGCTTTTAAAGCGTTTACTTCTTCAAGCTTCTCTCAACTAGTGATGTGGCCAGGACCCTGCCTCTCTCTCTTCTCTTCATTATCAAGTAGGTCAGTTCCTGAATCAAGATTTATCTATACCAGGAGTCTGCAACCTGTGGCTCTCCAGATGTTCATGAATTAC
>NW_025949910.1:0-10737 GCF_021028975.2 Sphaerodactylus townsendi
ATATCTTAATTCAGACAATATCCTCCATGGCGTGGTAGCAAAAAAAAAATCAAGGCAGAGCGCGTTTATTCATTTCTGTCACTAAGCTGAACTGACATCACTCCCAAAGAGAAGATGACAGAGGAAATAGATGTGAATCAGGATGTACTATCCATATCTGGCATACATGCTGGCAATGAAATAGATATTGATGGACTCCCACTGTGGGGAAATTTTACCATTCTGCGAGGCTCCACAGTTGTATTTATGATACCTGCTACCAAGAGAAATATAGATTCTTATTATTCTGAGTCATCTTTTTTTGAGAGGGAAAGATCTGAAGAATCTCAAAGGCTGAAGACAAGAGACAGCATTGCCATAGAAGTTGCAGAGGGTTCATCATCTGGATATTTTTGAACCTGGCTTTGCAGTATAGGCAAAATTACACGCAATTTTGACTGACATTAATTGTATGCAGGTGGAGGAATTCCTGGACTTCCTTTGGGGGCTTGCAGGAAATGGAAAACTTCCCTCTTGGAAAGGGAAATTCAGGATTTGGCCTTGGTATTGCTTAACAGTCTTTCTGACCTTTATTTTTTTTCAAGATGAGATCTTGTGGGCCACTATGGGGCAACATAAGCCAGAGTGACAGATGAAGAAGGGTTGGCTGTCATTCCCCACTGGTTATTGTGGGCTTTCCAGCCTGTGTCGCTGTCGGGCCATGGTCTGGTAGATCTTGCTCCTAACATTTCATGTAACACACTTCTCCCTGTGATACACCTCTGAATATGCCAGCCACAGATGCAGGGGAAATGTTAGGAACAAAATCTACCAGACCATGGTCACGCATCCCGGAAAGCCCACAACAACTAGTTGAGTCTGGCCATGAAAGTGTTAGCGAGTAGACCTGCGGCACAGTGGAATGCTGGTGACTGAGAGTAGGAGAAGCAGCCTTGGAACTCAGCTGCAACACCACGATAGTAGACACAACACAAGAAGCCGTTATTCTTCAGTGAAGTGCAGTTTATCAACAGTGGAGTTATATACAAGAAGTATTTACAGAACAAACTGACAGCATGCTTCGCCAACATAGAATACCCTACCCAGTGCATACAGTCACATCTGTTCAGAATATATACAAGTACTGACCAATCAGCATAAAGGTCACATAGGGCGATTCCGCACACGAGTAAAATAGGTTCGACCCAGTTCCCTGAGAAGGGTACTAACCTAGGTCAAAGCCACTGTTGTTCCCCACTGCAACCAGCTTGATCCCAGCTCGGAGGGTGGAATCATTCTGTGCCTCTTCACCGCTCTGTTTTGATTGGCTACTGTTCTATGGCCATGTTCCGTCTATCCCCACACACGTTATTTTAAAAAAACTGCCACAGGAATGGAGGGGTGAAGGTGGCGTTTTTTGATTGGCCAGCTGTACGCATGCCTGAAACACTCAACTGTGATTGGCTGAATGGGGGACTCCTGGCACCAGAGATTCTGCACTTTAGTGGAATCGAGCTGAGCTTGAGTGTGGTTCCCTGAAAAAGTAGTAGTTCCCAACTGGAGTCGGAAATTTGACCGTTACACGGGGCGAAGCTGGTACAAAACCACGTCAATCCCAGTGGTTGTGCGGAGCACTCAGGTCGAACGCAGCTCGAACTTAGGTTGATAACGCAAGTGCAGAATCAACCATAGTCCAGTAGAAACCAGTTAGACCTGGTTAGAAACAGCTCACTGCTTCAAGCAACAGTCAGGTGAACTGTCAGTTAGATCAGAGTGATCTGCCTTAATACACAATATGCGTCAGTGAGGTAAAGCTAAACTCTAACAGAAAGTCGTCGACAATACATTCATTCCCCACTTTTCTCTACATTTAGGAGTCTCAAAGCAGCTTCCTTTCCCCACTCCACAACAGAAATCTTGTGAGGTAGGTGGGACTGAGTCTGGAGAGAAGCGTGACTTGCCCAAGGTCACCCAGCAGGAATGTAGGAGTGGGGAGACATAAGAACATAAGAACATAAGAACAAGCCAGCTGGATCAGACCAAAGTCCATCTAGTCCAGCTCTCTGCTACTCGCAGTGGCCCACCAGGTGCCTTTGGGAGCTCACATGTAGGATGTGAACACAATGGCCTTCTGCGGCTGTTGCTCCCGATCACCTGGTCTGTTAAGGCATTTGCAATCTCAGATCAAAGAGGATCAAGATTGGTAGCCATAAATCGACTTCTCCTCCATAAATCTGTCCAAGCCCCTTTTAAAGCTATCCCGGTTAGTGGCCATCACCACCTCCTGTGGCAGCATATTCCAAACACCAATCACACTTTGCGTGAAGAAGTGTTTCCTTTTATTAGTCCTAATTCTTCCCCCCAGCATTTTCAATGAATGTCCCCTGGTTCTAGTATTGTGAGAAAGAGAGAAAAATGTCTCTCTGTCAACATTTTCTACCCCGTGCATAATTTTGTAGACTTCAATCATATCCCCCCTCAGCCGCCTCCTCTCCAAACTAAGGAGTCCCAAACGCTGCAGCCTCTCCTCATAGGGAAGGTGCTCCAGTCCCTCAATCATCCTTGTTGCCCTTCTCTGCACTTTTTCTATCTCCTCAATATCCTTTTTGAGATGCGGCGACCAGAACTGGACACAGTACTCCAAGTGCGGTCGCACCACTGCTTTATATAAGGGCATGACAATCTTTGCAGTTTTATTCTCAATTCCTTTTCTAATGATCCCCAGCATGGAGTTTGTCTTTTTCACAGCTGCCATGCATTGAGTTGACATTCCCATGGAACTATCAACTAAGACGCCTAAATCCCTTTCCTGGTCTGTGACTGATAGCACTGACCCCTGTAGCTTGTATGTGAAGTTTGGATTTTTTGCCCCTATGTGCATCACTTTACATTTTGCTACATTGAACTGCATTTGCCATTTCTGAGCCCACTCATCTAATTTATCAAGATCCGCTTGGAGCTCTTCGCAATCCTTTGTGGTTCTCACTGGTTTCCCACATGAGACAATCCTGCACAATCCTACTGGCAAAACGGTCCATTTCTCAAACAGACAAACTTGGTTCACCAGATTAGAGCATGCCACTCATGTGGAGAAGTGGGGAATCAAACCTGGTTCTCCAGATTAAAGTCCACTGTTCTTAACCACTAACATGATGCTGAACCAAACACAGACACACCCACCCAGCCCACGCCAAAATATCAGATTCAGTCATGGGTTCTGAGAAGATCTAGTGATATCTCTAGTACTCAACAGAATCTGTAGTTAATTGCATCTTTTTCTTCATAACACTCTGACTTTATATGTGGCAAATCTGGTTGAGTTGATGACTCCTGATGATCACAGGCAGTGTGGTGTAGTGGTTAAAATCAGGTGGAGGTTTGATTCCCCACTCCTCCACATGAACAGTGGAGATTTACCTGGTGAACCAGATTTATTTTCCCACTCCTACATTCCTGCTGGGTGACCTTGGGCTAGTCACATGTCTTTGGAACTCTCTCAGCTCCACCTATCTCACAAGATGTCTGTTGTGGGGAGAGGAAGGGAAAGGAGTTTGTAAGCTTCCTGGAGACTCCTTACAGGAGAGAAACGCAGGGTATAAATCCGAAACGTTCTTCTTCTCCACAACCGCTAACCTCTTCAGAAAAAAAAGTCTGAACTGAATGGGATGGATGCACCTTCATATTGGCCCCCACTGCTCAATGAATGGTATACTAATCTTCATTGTTAGTCCATGAATCAATCTTTTGTTGAAGCCGGCACTCTTGGTATGAAGAAAGAAAAGAGAAGTATCTACTTAGGAGCTTGCTTACCTAGAAAATATACATGGCATTTCTGTAATCAAGTGAGAATTTTGTCGTGTGTTCCTATTTGGTTTCTCTCCCCCCCCACCCCCATTATCATTTGCCTTAAACATATAATGAACACCCTGTACTTAACTGGTTTCCCACATGAGACAATCCTGCACAATCCTACTGGCAAAACGGTCCATTTCTCAAACAGAATACTGCAATATACTCCACATAGTACTTGGATGGGAGACCACCTTAGAAGAGTGCTAAAATTTCCACTGGTTCATAATGGGGAAGCCAGATTAATAACTGGTGACAAGTGCAGACAGTATATAATACCTAATTTTAAATAGCTGCACTCGTTTTCAACTGGTTTCTAATAACCTTTTCCCATTTGCTCATATATCCATCTTCAAATATTAAAGGTGTATAATTCAAGGATAAGTCACTATGATGAATAGCCAACATTGATGGCTGTGACTCTTGCAGTATTTGGTATTAAACATAGCTCCACATTGAGACATGAGTCACAGTTTCGGTTACACACTTTGGGAGTCCTGGAATAGGTCTGAGAAATTAAGTCTGTATCTTCTCTGTGTTTAGACCATTGGGCCCAATAAAGTAGCTCTAAAGAAACCAAGGCATGATTTGGGCTACATAAACATGAATTAAGGCAGGGGGGATAAATCACCCTTCTTTCACATAAAGGAATGGAGTAATCACTTAAGCAGACTATGTGCAGTCAAGTTGTGACCAACTCATGGTAATTCCAGGGCCATGGGGTCTTCAAGGCAAGGTGAGAAGATGTGGTTTGCCATTGCCTTCCACAATATTCCCTAATGGTCAGACAAGAGTTGTAAATCAGCGGGGTTTACAGTGGAGTAGAGCAGTAGAGCAGTCAGCAACCAGAAACAAGACACAGGAATGCAGCAGCTTCACTTCCAATAAGAACATAAGAACAAGCCAACTGGATCAGACCAGAGTCCATCTAGTCCAGCTCTCTGCTACTCGCAGTGGCCCACCAGGTGCCTTTGGGAGCTCACATGCAGGATGTGAAAGCAGTGGCCTTCTGCGGCTGTTGCTCCCAAGCACCTGGTCTGTTAAGGCATTTGCAATCTCAGATCAAAGAGGATCAAGATTGGTAGCCATAAATCGACTAATCCTCCATAAATCTATCCAAGCCCCTTTTAAAGCTATCTAGGTTAGTGGCCATCACCACCTCCTGTGGCAGCATATTCCAAACACCAATCACACATTGTGTGAAAAAGTGTTTCCTTTTATTAGTCCTAATTCTTCCCCCCAGCATTTTCAATGAATGCCCCCTGGTTCTAGTATTGTGAGAAAGAGAGAAAATTTTCTCTCTGTCAACATTTTCTACCCCATGCATAATTTTACAGACTTCAATCATATCCCCCCTCAGACGTCTCCTCTCCAAACTAAAGAGTCCCAAATGCTGCAGCCTCTCCTCATAAGGAAGATGCTCCAGTCCCTCAATAAGGGCTTTATTCCACTTGTACAAATCATGGTTCCAACTGACAAAGTGATACGTAGTAACAGATGTCCCTAAGCACACTTTACAACTCACTTTACAACTCACACAACTCATATACAACCAATGGCTATGCAGCCTCTTATCAGTACTTCCGTGCAACTCATGGGAATGAGTCATACTCTGTCCATTACAAGAGATTGCATCATTTTCCTGCCAACTGACAGATAGATTTTGCAGATCAGGTCTGACAGATCCGGATCCCCCTCCCAAAATGATCTGCCTGTTTCACTCTCTGCTTTGTTACAAGTCAGTGCATTAGTAACATTAAGCTGTTTCAACACTTTCCCATCCAAGTACTATCTGTGGCTGAGCTTGTTTAGTTTCCAATCTCTGACAAGATTGGGATAGGGAGAGCTATAATTCTGTTTTCTATATACAATCACAGAAATCAGTAGAGTGCAAAAATCAAAACAAAAAAGTGAACAGGCTACAACATGAACAAGCAGGTAATTTGTACACAGTAGTACAAATGCCATGTCTAATTTCAGAAATATACATAATAATGAACATTCATACACATGTCCAACATTTTTGCAAGGTAAAGTAGACTATCAAGTAAACTGTGTTCACTGTCTGCTGGAGTTATGTATGAATTTTCATTATTATTTGTGTTTATTAAAATAGATATAGCATTTGCAGTACTGTGTGGATGAGAGTCATTATCTGCTTGTTTACCATGTAGCATGTTAAAGTTCTAACGTTTTTGGTTTGGTATCTATATTTTGCAGTTGGTCAGAGACCTACAATAACTGTAATTCTTCAGTGGAAAAAAATCCCAGAGTAATTCCAAACCATAAGTCCCTAACTATGGCAGACAAAACACAATGAACTTCTGCTTAAATAACACCTATATTATTTTTACAAGTTCTGGTTGTTTGTGATTTCCCCTCTCACTGTATTATGGATTTTCACACTGTACAAACACAGACACAATGATAAAATGTGTATTACGGTGATAGCAATTAAAATTATCCATAGTGTATTTCCTCATCTTTAGTCCAGAATATATTTTAATGCCCAAGGCACTTTGACAACCCGGTATATTTCCCCAGTTCTCTGCTTGCTGTGTTTACTTTCCACATATTTCAGTTAATTCATTTTATTACTCAATAAGTTCTGAGCTTTAGATCCTGCCTCAGGATATTACACTGGCCCCCTTGTACTGCTGTCTTTGCCTTTACTGTTCTGCTTCAATTTTTTTTAAAAGAACGGAATGATAAGATTAAAGTTAATAAGGATTGTAATAATCATTATATTAGGCATGCCATTCTGGCAATATGGAATAAATATAAAGCTAGACTGCGTCAAAAAATGTGGATGTGGCTCTCACCACAAGAAGCCTCGCTTAGGCGAGAAAAGATATTTGAAAACAGATGGATAACATATCATGATATTGTAGACTTTTCACAAGGGGGATGTAAAATGAAACTAAGAGAAGAGTTACAGCACGACTTCTGGCGGAATAGCGTTTCATTCTGGTGGAGTCTCTGAGTGCTCCCAGTCTACACATTTCAGACAGAGGCTATTTTTGCTGATTACAGTGCATGTGTTTCCTATTTCTTGCCTGTCCAGATACTGGAGACCTTCAAATTTGATAGGTGGACTGGAAGGCTCTGGATTTTAGAACCATTCATTTCAGAAAAATCCAGAATCAAAAGTGTGAGTGAGCCGTTGAGCTCTTGGAAACAGGCTCCCCCTTATCTTTGCTTTTCTTCTTGCTGGTTTTCTTCTTTTAGGATTTTTAAAAATCTTTTCCTTTTCTATCTCATTTTTATGTTTGGTCATGCGTATTCAGTTTTTTTTAATTTTTAACTTTCTTTTCCTTTTCTGCTACTTTTTGTTCATAAAATACTTTTTAAAAAGAGAGTTATAGCACAATACACACAGCAGTGTGACTGGGGACAGTGCAGACACACCACGTCCAAAGAGGAGTGTAGTGCCATAGACAGGAAGAAAACCACGCAAGTCCCCTGAAGTCACTGAAAACTCCCTCTGCAGTTCAATGGATTGCACCAACGATTTTGCTGGCATATGTCAAAAAGAGGCATTCCCAGCCCAAAAGCGCTCAAGAAGCTGAAAGCTGACTCTGCCCCTTGGAATGCCTCCTTTATTGTATAGTTGAATAGTTCTTTGATCTCCCCATATCCCTGGCCCGGGTGGACGGGCATAGCCCTAAGATCAGCCCAAAGCATGTCCCTCTTCTGCTACTACTGTCCCTCACTCGTGTGGGTTTAACAAGACTCCTGCATAAATTTGTCGACTTCTGCAAGACAAATGATCTGCAGGTGAACTATGATAAAACTGAGATTCTGGTCTTTGGGAAAAGTAACAAAAAACAAACCTGGAAGATAAAGGGCCATTATATCAAGCAAGTAACAACTTTCAAGTATTTAGGATTCTGGTTTAACAACAACCTGTCATGATCCACTCATCTAAAATATGCACTGGCCTGGGCTCAATCAAGTATTAGCGCCATTGAGAGGTTCTATTACTCCAGGGGTAACCAATATATTCCCCCAGCTCTGCAAGTCTTCCAAGCGAAGGTGAGAGCACAGTTACTCTATGGAGCTCCTATTTGGCTAATTCTGAATAACAGCATTATCAAATCTTTCCACTCCAAATTCTTGCACAAATTATTTGGTGTGCCAAACCGCGTCCTGTACGCAGTCTTATGTTTAGAATCTGACCAATATTCTATAGAGGCTAATCATTATAAAATTCTGGTTAAATATTCACTACCGAAGCTCCAGAAACTCATTGACCCAACTTACCTTGAGTGAACTCCACCATTCAAAATGGTGCACAATAGTTACAGCAAAGATCGGGGAACTGGGTTAAGACAGTGCTAACCTTTACTGAAACTTTTGCCCTCATTAAAGAGAGGCTGTTAGCAATGGACCATCAACAACTGCAGAGCTTGGCGAATAAATCTTGTTCACCAACGAACATGCCTCCTTTGGTGCTAGTACTGAGATTACTGTATACATAAAAAATGGAAGTTTGTATCTACACCTACTACAGATGAATGGTTTGTGGAGTTACTGGAACGAGCAGAGATGGCCAAATTTATCTCTTTGATTAGAGAAAACTTCTAAAAGTAGGGTGCAATTCAAACCATTTGGGGTGGGGGAGGCTTCGCACAGGTCCTGTCCCCAAAACTAGTCTGCCCCATTTTATTTCCCTCAACCTTGGATTTTCAAAAATTGCTAAATCAGTGATCCATTTGCAAAATCCTAGGTTGGAGCTGCTCCTTTGTGAACCGCCAGGAGGGAGGCGATTCCTTCTCTTCTACTGCACTGTCCACAGTCAGGGAGAATCTGCTACACTGAAGAAGAGTTTGGATTTATATCCCCCCTTTCTCTCCTGCAGGAGACTCAAAGGGGCTTACAATCTCCTTCCCCTCCCCCCCCACACACACCAAACACCCTGTGAGGTAGGTGAGGCTGAGAGAGCTCCGAGAAGCTGTGACTAGCCCAAGGTCACCCAGCTGGCGTGTGTGGGAGTGCACAGGCTAATCTGAATTCCCCAGATAAGCCTCCACAGCTCAGGCGGCAGAGCAGGGAATCAAACCCGGTTCCTCCAGATCAGAGTGCACCTGCTCTTAGCCACTACGCCACTGCTGCTCCCATTGCCATACACTGCATAACCTCATGTGTGCATACTTATTTGGGAAGTGAGCCGTGGTCATCTTGAATGAATCCTTTCAACTTCAGCACCCATACTGCCTTCAGTCTCATGTAGGGAAAAAAAATGAGGTATGTGGTATATTTTTTAACAACAAAAAATGAAGAAATTGCTAGGATTAATCTCTTATTATTTATATGATGTTTAATTCCTCTTGGTGCTTTAGAGCATAACCCGAAGAGGGAATTAGTAAATTTTACCTCTCTACAAATTAAATCATTTTACCACCTTGAAGGATCCCTACCCGTATGTTAATTGGTTCTCACATAACAGGCTTCTTTTCAGGAAGGAAAAAAAATGGCAGAGTAAAGAAGGAGAAATAACTGGTTAGCAACGCCCTCATCCATATTCTAGAGAAGAATTCTAGGTCTTCGCAGAAAAGCTTCAATACTTAGAAGTGGCTGACCTAGCTGGCATTTTCACATATAATTACTGGAGGAGAAAAAGTACTCATAATACACACTTCAGAGTAGGTTGGACATTTTCATTCTAGGCCTGGCTTGGTATTCTTTCAAAGAATAATTGCGTATATTTAATGGGACAGTTTAAAAATCTACTCAGAGAGTTTTTTTCGTCTTCGCATTGGCAGACTGAGAAAAGGGAAGATTTGTTTGTGGGGAAAATTCCTATTGCCAGAATGACAATTCACTCCAGAGACCTAAAATATGATGCTTAGAAGCAGGGGAGACACGACCTCTCTACGGAATCCCTTTTAATGTAAGCGTTAAGGAATTTTAATGTTTTTTTAATTGAAATTGTAGTGGTGGGAAGCATATCTCAGTGTCATGGAAGAATTCGAGCCAATGAGAGTCCTTCATCTCTGAGGGTGAAAGTGGATGTTGTTAGGAGAAAGGCAGTACAACTTGAAAAGCAATTAATACAGAAAAGAACTGGGCCCAAGGAACGCAAAACAATTCAGATTTTTTGAGCACAACTATCTGTACCCTTCCCTCAATGTCCTATATATTTGAGTGTGGAAGGTCATTCTCTTGATCTGAGTATAATTTTCTATTCTAGCTCTCTTACAAAGAACTTACGGGTTATCCTATTTTACACAATCAGAAACGCGTTGCATCCACCGCTTTATAGGTGCTCAAAAATGTGTATCAAACAATAAAGTGCATATATACAACAGAACGAGTGCAACAATGATGCTATACAACCTTATACGTATTCAATGTCTTCAAGAACAAAGTTCTTGACTATAACAAGTCTTAGCTGTAAGAGTATCAGCGTTCGTATGTATTATTGTCAGTTCCTTATCTGCATTAACGCGCTGTCCTTTCAACGTGACGAAACAATGTCCTCTTGTAATGAGTCCATCTGCTACTTTTTGTTAATATTAACATTTCATATCAGCAACTATTATATAATATTATATAATATTATATAGTAGTTGCTGATATGAAATGTTAATATTGCACAGACCCCAATTATGGCTGCTAGAATGAGAATTTGGTCTGATGAAGACTACTCGAAAACGGCTAGAATAAGCGCATTCCGTTCATATTTTGCACAGACGGATTCGTTTGATTCTCGGGTACTCCGTAGATTGACTCATTCTGTTGTATATTTATTGTTTCATACACATTTTTGAGCACATATAAAGCAGTGGATGCAATGCGTTTCTGATTGTGTATTAGCTTTAACGTTGCATGTGTTGATTCTTTGATACTTATCCTATTTTATACTCACAACTCTATAAGGCACGGGTGTCAAACTCGCGGCCCTCC
>NW_025949911.1:0-10730 GCF_021028975.2 Sphaerodactylus townsendi
GCTTTCAACAGGCGAGAAAAAAATGTTTATTGATGTTGGCATATTTTTTTTAAAAAAATCTCATGCTTTGTGGTATGTTTTCAAAGCTGGGTTAAAACCTACAAAACCAGAGTGAAATTATTGATTCATGGGAAATGCTCCAGTGAAGCATGCCCCTCACTATAAGGGGAATCAGAAGTGGCTCCAACTTCTCCCTCAGGCCAGAGAGGCGACTCCGGTCAGCCTTTGCACTCACAGTCCCATTGTAAATCTAACCAGGCAAAAGCAACCATTTTTAGTTCTTTATTGAGTTGGTGCATTCTTTAGTCAGATATTACAGACGATGCGAGATCTGAAACTCCAGATCTCGTTCAACAGCTTTCACAAAAAGTCAAATCAGGTTCCCGCCTAAACAGTATAAACAAAACAAAGTTTCACACAAACTAGCAAGCAAATAAAAAAATAACATAAACAATAAAATTCCCCTTCCCAAGCAAAAAGCCAGAAACCCTCCGGTGGGAACCTCTCAAGGTCAGAACATTACACACACTTACCTCAACCTTACATTCTGCCTCTCCTAAGGAGCTCTTCCCGCTGGCTTGAGAGGGAAAGCTTTATGAAATGCAGTAACTAAGATAGGGGCTTGTACATCTCAGCATTGACCCACTGATTCAGATCCAAAGGGAAACCCCACCCATGAAACAAGATAATGCAAACGCTGGTGGCTGCATGCGAGAATCCAGGATAGCATCGATCTCGGTAATGCTTGTGACCATCAATCAAACCGGGCGGAGGGCGCTCTGGAGGGCCGTACAGGCATCAAAATCTGGAGCCCGCTTTGAGCAAGCTGGGAATGGAAAACAGGACTAATACATTAAGCTAAGAGATTTCTAGGGTAATTCAAGTTTAGTAGCAATACTATTGATAACCTTGTAATTTACAATGTGCTGACCAATAATTTTTTTCCCCAGCTTAGAGTAATTTGTGTATCGCCATGGAGATTTTTGGTAGACAAATACACCCAATCATCAACAAGCAAAGGGAAATTACTTCAGCGTTTCTATTCCTTGCCTGAGTCTTTTGGGGAATCCTGAGCCTGGGGGAGGCTTATACCATGATGGAATCCCATCCCTTTAACTATAGTTTGGATCCAGCTCATTGAATTCCAGGGGCTAAAAAGGGATCGGAGGCCAAATAAGGGGAACGGTGGTGGTGAGCATCCAGAGACCACTTCTAAAGGGGTTTCTTTAGTGCTACTCGTGCACCGCATTATTGCATGCATATTCCGCAAAGGCAAGCAAGCCCAACTATCCTGATGGTAGTTGGTATAGCAACGCAGGTATTGCTCCAATGTCTGGTTGGTACGTTCCGACTGGCCGTCAGTTTGCACGTGATACGGAGAAGACAATGCGGGTTCGACCCTGCAATAGTCCTAAAAAGGCTTTCCAAAATTTGGAGATGAATTGAGGACCTCTGTCCGAAATTATCTTGGTGGGGGCGGAGTGCAAATGGTAGATATGTTGAATGAAGATCTTCGCCAACCGAAATAGCCGACGGAATGGCATAGTAGCGAAAATGCCATTCGCGAGTCTCCAGGTAAATCTGTGATAAAATCCACGAAGATGAATTGCCAAAGCGCTGCAGGCGCAGGAGGAAATGGGTTGTAATAAACTACGGGCCTTGCCAGGAGTAGACGGCCCCTCGCGCAGGTATGTCTTTAACGTACATTAATCAAATATCTCTTTTACATTACGGAATGCCACCAGAATCTGGGCGCAAGCGTGAAGCAAATGAAGTGTTTTTAAAAATCCAAAGTGACCTGCCTGCTTAGAGGCATGCCCAGCGAGGAGCACCATCTTACCGTAAGGAAGGTGGAACGTAATTCAACAGTCCCTTCTTTGCTACACCCCATCCCTTCAAAAAAACCAAACAGCTGGATTGGTTTCACTATCCTGAATGGGACTCCAAATCTACGGCAAGGGAGATCTTGTGCAGCAGGTAAATAAATAAATGTGGGTAGGGTAAAAGGTAAGCAGTTGGGTTGAAGGTGGAGTTGGACTAGGCTGTGCTTGAGTTTGAGTCCTAGTAACAGCCAAACCCAATTGCGTTGGAGAGAAAACAGTGCGTGGAATGGCGTGTAAAGAGGTCTCCGCCCCATTGGGAAGGTGGGAGAGGGCATCAGCTAACCAGTTGGTTTTTCCGAGGGAAAAATGCACTGTAAAGTGGAAACGAGAAAAGAAATCTGCCCAGCGTAATTGATTAGTGGACATTTTGGTGGGAGTTGAGAGAGCCGATAGGTTTTTGTAATCAGACCAAACCTGAAAAGGGTGTGTCGCCCCCTCTAACCAATAGCCGTATTGAAGTAAAATGTGTCTGGGGGCAGGGCGAGGCTCCTCCCACCCTCCCCTCCAGGGAGAGCAAAAACACTGAGGCCAAGGGGTTGGGGCTCAGGGGTGGGGCCACATCCCCACCCCTGGGGGAGGGGCCATGCCTCCCCAAGCCCTGCCCCAAGCCTGAGTTCTTATAAAAGCAGCTCTCGGAGGACGGGGGACAGCAGTTGTTTCTGCTCTCCCCAGGCTAGAAAGAAATTTTTTATTGATGTTATATTTTTTTAAAAAAATCTTGTGCTTTGTGGTATGTTTTCAAAGCTGGTTAAAACTCATTAAACCAGAGCGAAATTATTGATCAATGGGAAATGCTCCAGCGTAGCTTCCACTCCACGCGGTCAGCGTAAGAACGAGACGAGACGCGGAGATAACATCTGGTGGAGATCGCCAGCAGCGGGAGACCGGGGTCCGTGTTCCTAGCGAATCACCCGCTCCGCCGGTTCCTGGCACCTTTTATTGTTAACCCATTAGCGCAGTAGGAGTGGAAATCGGGGGTAGTTCCGGGAGAGCTGAGGTCGGGAGATCATCATGTGATGCATGATCTCATCTACTACGTGCGGAGAGGAGCCGTGAAGCTGCCTGATCCCAATCCTCACCTGGGGGCAAGACTAATATTGTCCCCTGCGCTCGGCGATTGGAGCCGGTGCAGTTCATGAATCTGGGTGAATCCCGGGGATGAGGGAGTGGGGGCGCGGTGCTAATTTCAGCAAGGCCGAGAGGTCCGCTACGCCCCAACGTTTCTACTCACGGAAGTTAGCTGGATCAGCAGTGCATTACTACATCTCCTCCTTTTTTACATTTTGCAGTAAATAAACGCTTGGCGGGCTGCATTTAAAGGGACGCTTGTCTCCTCCGCCGCCTGGTCTGCTGACCAAGCTGCCGTGTAACAATAGAACTTGGCTGCTGCAAGGGAAACTCGAGGGGCTTCTTACACACGCTACAGGCAATATTAGACACGCATTGAATGAAACAAGATCCGGTTAACGAGGCACACAATTAAACCAATGCAGAGCTGTACAATAGCATCTCCACCATCCTCCCGGCAGCCGGCTCCAGAGGGCTGGGACTACCAATAGGGCAAAACATCATACTTCTCAGGGATTAGATACAACTTCTTGCAGCTCACGACTTTCATGTGAATCAACTGGGAATTATCAGAAAAGATTAAAACAACACATATTATGTACATCTTCTCACAACCTTGGTGGTGCCTTAACAACAACAAGTAATCAATAAGCGGCAACACGATTGTCTAGGAGTGAAGCTGATCGAAGGTTCCTGCTGCTCGGAGGCACAGAGCGTCCAGAGCAAATGGAGGTAGGAATTCGATAATAAGGCTTACCGCCAGAAGAGGCACAGGCCAGCCGGCCAATAGTCTTGGTGAGTTACAGGAAACAAGTCCGGGGGCTCCCACAAGGAAGTTAGCGAGGGAGACAGGCTCCTCGGCTTGGAGAGGGCTTACCGTGTCGTTTCGACAGGAGGGATCGAAAGGCAGAGCGGAGCTGCGGCGGCGGCGTCCGAGCTCCTAGGGTGGAGCCTGGGGTAGCAGATGAGTCCCGACAGACAGACAGGCGGAAATGCAGCAATAACAAATAACATAACTTCAAAAATTAGGGCATGCAATAAATTCTCTTAAACAATAAAACATATTTGGCTAAACGATACATAGGCTGGATGATGCTTGCTGGAAGGAAGGTGCAACCCGTGGTTGCACAATTGTCCAATGCATGGCTCTTGCTGTTTGACTCACCAAAGCTAAGCAGAAGCGATGGCGTTAGAGTCTCCATGGATTTCTGCCAGAGCTGTGAGGGAGAGCTACTGGATAGTCTTTAACGCATTGCAGAGTTCAGTGATTCTCACGCAGCAAGGTTGTGAGAGAAGGCGTGTTCCAACAATATTCAAGCGGCTGAGAACAGCTGGAGAGCTTTCCCTCAAGAGGTTAATCTATCAGGAATGTCCCCTGGCTGCAACTCCAAAGCTTCAGCCAGGCTGCAGAGAGGGAGAGAGAATAGCGATTGTAGATGAGGAGCAGCAACACGCGGCATCAACCTCTGAGCCACAGCTGGCCCAGGCTGCCGTTCCTCCCAGAAGGGTGGCCTTGCAGTGGGGGCTGTGATCCTTGTGGAAGAATGGGTGTGCTGGCTCCAGAGAGATCCCTCCCGATCTTCGGCCCAGGCTGGGGGGGGCAATCGGGCCTTCCTCTCGACAGGGCGGCGGGGTCGGATCCTCCAGAGGAGGCCCCGCCTCCATCTCCTCGGATGGGGGCTGGTCTGGCATGGCTGGCAGCTGGACTCCTGTATGGAAGAGAAAAGACAAGCAGCGGCTTTTCCCCTAGGGGTTTTGCGTGCTGGCTGAGCTTGAATCCTTATAGATGACAATGGGAAGGCTCCACCGGCGGAGCCCTGTATGAGTGGGGAGGCCGCGGAGCAATTTTTGATAGAAGAATAGAGAAGAGTACTTTGGATTATGGTCTGCTAGAGAAGAGGATGAGACCTTGATTATGGGTCAATAGGGGAACTACTCCCCTCTCTTTTGCGCTTGTTTTGGCCAAGCTTTCGTTGAGGGCAGCGGTTGGCTCCATTCCGGACAACGCATCACTTGCAACATATCAAAGGCGTTAAGAGACCTATAAGGCAGGGAATTGCCCGAAGGCTTCAGGGAGAAGGGAGAGGTTTGGCATATCCAGGTCGGATGTTTGTTTGTAAAATCGATCCCAATCACCGTCTAAAAGGTGTGGGTTTTTGCAAAAGTAACTTTTGAACAATCTCCTACAATTATAGTCATATTCGCAGAATATAGCATCTTATAGGAAAGATACAGAGAAGATGCAAAGAAAAACAGTTCCTGGGCTTGAGGTTTGACTCACAGGAAAGCAAATTGAGAGGGGTTTGCAAAACCCTTTATCAGATCCTAGATCTTAGAGGTGGGGTGCCAGCCCATTAGGAAAAGAGGGAGGGTGTGCAGAAAGGAAGGCAGGGGGAAGGTTTGGAAGTCAGCTCTACTCCCTTCCCCTCCCGTGAAGGGGACTTTGGCCGGTTTGAGCTCAAGCTTCTACCTTCACAGCCGAGGCTGTGTAAGATAGGTGTGGTTATGAGAGACCCCCCCCCTTGGCACCGTGACTAGGCCAGGGAGCTACCAGCAGAGAATGTGTGGGAGCATGAAAATGATTTTGGCTTCCATATGTAAACTTGGCGCCACCAATGTGGCAGTGTAGGCTCAGATGGACGGAAGGAAAAGGTTCTCAAGGAGAGGTTTGAAGAAAAAAAGTTTTGAAGGTTTAAACTAAGATGGAGGCGGGCTTGGAAGCAGGTCCCATCGGGTATCCTGGGGAGCACGCACGAAGCTGTGGGTCCCGCTTTAAGGCGGATGCTGTAATGGGCTAAGCCTTTCAAGGCATTGGCACAACATAATCAGAAGGAGAAAAACTTTAATTGAAGCACAAGAGCATAGCTTGAAGCAATGGAAAAATCCCCTATGAGGGGAAAACCTTAGGGGTCTCTTGAAAGGGGGCAAGCCATACAGAACATAAGCATAGGCATACAGGAGCAATATATATAAAGTAAACAAGGAGGATTACAACTCTGATTTGAGATCTTGCTCTCTCTGAGGTACTGATCGCATTTTGCTGCCACTGGGAGCTTTGAGCTTAGGGCTTTGGGTAACAGGCGCAGAGGCTATGAGAGATTTGGTTTGAACCTTACAGCTGGAGAGGGCCAAGGGGGCTTCTTCTTCACGGCGACTTTTGGCTTAAGGCCATTGTAGTGAGCATCTTCCCCTTTCCATGCCCCTCTATTGTCCTGTGGATTGGCTATGGGGCATTCTGAGGAGGGTTCAAAACGCAGTCCTCTTCCTCCGGTCAGCGCTTCTTTCTGTTGCAATTCAGTGACTGTGGACTCTGCAGAGATTTTGGAAATGTGTGCCATTCTGGGGCACCTCGGGCGGAGGCATGGGTGACTTTGGGAAGTAGAAGGGGCTAGCAGAGCAGGAAGTATAGACGTAGAGGGGAGCGAAAGCAACGAAAGATTTCTAGATTAGCTGGAACTTAGATTAGACTCAAGTGGGAGCATAGAGGCATGGGTGTTCAGGTGAACTTGGCAGTTTCTTATGGATGTTTGTCCATACTTCTGGATGTGGATGGCTCCCTGGTGCATGGGGTCGATGTGACCCCTGGGATGATGAACAACCCCTGTTCAGCCGGGCGGAAGCTTTTGGCAAGACCAGCCTAATGGTCTCCTCGTGGGGATGGGATCACTATACTGAGCTGGAGCAGCTAAGATCTCATGGGGAGCTCCGGGGAAGGGTTTGAGGTGCGGATCTTGGTTCCGGGCTGGGAGATGCCCGGGCTGGCCTCCTCCCCCAGCGGGCATTGGGAGCGCTCAGCCCTAGACTTTCCTGGGGGTCTTCGCCTCTGGGAGAGAGAGAGAGAGACCCTCCTCCTGGCCAGGGTTGTAGGCCCCCCCCGGGCCGGGCAGCCTACACCCTCCCGAAATGTCCTGGCTTCGCCTCCAGCGAATTGAAACACTTCACCTCGGGGCTGCCTCTCATGGCAGCGGAGAGGGCGGCTACTAGAAGGCTGGCTTGATGGGCAAAAGACCCGACATTCCGGCAAGCTTTGGAGCATGTCGGCCAGCCTCGGGGTTCCTTCCTAGGCCTGCGGACGCTTTAAGCGGCACTCAGCCGAGGCGTTCTCCTTGGCAAGGCGCGCATGAGTTCGGCCTCTGGCCTCCTCGCTGTCAACCTGCCTCTTTGAGGGCCTCCTGGAGCCTGTCCACAAACTCGGCATAGGGCTCTTGGGGTTTTGGCCGGATGGTGGAGAAAACTCTGCCATGGCTGGCCGGCATTGGGGACTTTGATAAATGCCTTATAGGCGCACCTTGTGAGGCGCATCGTAGAAGGGTGGCCTCTGCAGGACAATCTGATCGCTAGCCATGGCGAAAGCATCGAAACCGTGAAAGCTGAGCGGTTGTGTAGGCGCCGCCGGAGGCGGCTGCCCTGCTAAGGCATTGCTGGCGGAACCCGCTTTCCCGGATCACAAATTGTGCAGGGCTCTTTATTGAAGGCGGTCTTCCAGTCAACCGGAACCATTAGGTGATTAATTGCCTCGGTGCATGCTTCTCACATAGGGGCTTGTGACTCCCACGTCCCGCACCGCTTTAAGCGGAGCTCGGCGAGGATATTATAGCTCATACGGTACTCGACAACCCGCCGAACTATGCCATCCTCCCCCACGGTATCTGTGAAGTGGACGGGGCACAATGCAAGGATATCGGCATCGTCTTCCGTCAGGGTTTCTTTCTTCTGCAGATCGTGGCTAATACGCTCTGCTTAGAAAGTTTTGAAACCTGGGCCATTGGCGTGGCGCTTGACGGAGGTGCAGCTGCTTCGGAAAACGAAGGCGGAGCAAGCGGAGGAGGCTGCTACCGCTGGAGAGTTTGAATTCGGGTGAGGGAGCCGATGG
The DNA here is from genome assembly GCF_021028975.2 of Sphaerodactylus townsendi. Lineage (NCBI taxonomy): Eukaryota > Metazoa > Chordata > Lepidosauria > Squamata > Sphaerodactylidae > Sphaerodactylus > Sphaerodactylus townsendi. The sequence goes on from NW_025949911.1 coordinate 7,825, forward strand.
GGGCAGAAGGAGGACAGGCGTCCAACTTAGTGGATAGAGAAATTTCCGGGGCTGAAATTGAAGGTGAAAGATCGAAAAGGAGGGCGCTCTACAGCAAGGGAGCCATAGGTTCAGTGCAGGCTGATGGCGATAAAACATTGTCTCCACGGGCCAGTAGCAGCTTATTATCGCCATTACGAGGCTCTAGCGTAAGAGTGCTCCCGATGTTTTCCCAGTCCTTTAAGATTCAACGTCCCCCCCTCTGGGTACCTGCCATGGACACTGAGCCTCAACTTCCTCAACCAATTTGGCGCAGCTCCCTTCTCTTTACGGGGACCCTGCCGCATTCTCAAGTTAACGCTTTCAGTCTGCCAACGCGGTTGTCATACCGCGTCTCTGCTTTTGCAAGCTCCCATAATTTCACCGGTGTTCCGTCCGACGCAGAGAGTGTCCTAGGATCGTGTCCCTGGATGCGCCGATCCAGAGGACAGGCGATACCGAAACGGTGGTCCCTGGATGAGCGCCGATCCAGCCGGACTTCGGTATCGCGCGCCCTTCCCCTGGTATTAATGTGAGCAGGGTGGGTGTCTGAGGAGTCCCGGGTTTCGGCACCAGCTTGTAGTCGCACTCCACGCGGTCAGCGTAAGAACTGGTATCAGACGCCGGAGATAACATCTGGCGGAGATCGCCAGCAGCGGGAGACCCAGGTCCCGTTCCTAGCGAAGTCTCCCGCCTGCCGGTTCCTGGCACCTTTTATTGTTAACCCCATTAGCGTGTAGGAGGGAGAACCGGGGGGAGTACCGGGAGAGCGGGAGGTCGGGAGATCATCATGTGATGAATGATCTCATCCGGCTACGTGCATGAGAGGAGCCGCCGTTTGAGCTCTAATTCTCACCTGCTGGGGCAAGCATCCATTGTCCCTGGGTACCGTGATTGAGCCAGGCAGTCTGGGCGACCTGTAACTCATGGGGGGATGAGGAGTGGGGGTGCGGTATGCGATCAGCAAGTACCGTGAGGGGTCCGCTGGCGCCCCAACGTTTCTACCACGCTGCTGCTGGATCAGCAGTGCATTACTACACTCCAGTGAAGCATGCCTCACTATAAGGAATCAGAAGTGCCAAGCTTCTTCTTTCTATAATTGCTGTAGCAAATGCTATAAGATTAAGATTGCACTGCATGCGACCTTGTTGAATCTACTTCCAGATATTCCAAACATAAATATTAAGGGGTACAGAAAGCAACTGGGTATGCCCTACATAGAAAAATAATACCTCTATGCTCTGGTAACTGGACAATTCATCTGCCCTGAACAAAGCATTTCAATACCCACTGATGCAGAATTCAGAAGTTACACCATCCGCAGAGTGGGGCAAGAGGGCAATGAGATAGGAATATTTTTTGTTTATGTACTTCTACGACTCTCCAGTTTTAGGACCAAAAGGAGATAGCTCCCACAACCTTCCAACAAGTTGAAGTAGAAGCTCCAGATTGATGTAAAGGTAGGAGTGGAGATCTACCTAACCTCTGGCTCCTGATTTGCAGACAACGTCTCAGTGGGTGAGGGTTGGATCCAGCTGCTATAAGAGTCAGCTTTTTCCATTTGCTGCCCAAAAAACCATGACCCAGGCTGTTCACTGACTTAGCTGAGTTCTGCTTCCTGATCCAGAATCTACATCACTGAGCTATGTCTTAATTGATACCAATCCTATGATCCCTGCAAGTCAAAAGTGTTGGTCTTTGTTAAGTCAAAAAAACTTAATACATGGAAAATAAATGGCATGAGGGTTGAACAGGTCCATTCCTTTAGGTATCTAGGAATCACCTTCCATCATTCCCTGACTTGGATCTCTCACACCCATACGGCTGTAAACACAATCAAAACTAAAATGTTGGCAGCATCAAGATTTTTTCACATCAGAGGTGGTCAGTTCTTCCCAGCTGCAATGAAAGTTTTTCGGACAAAATTATTGCCACAGTTATTTTATGGTGCACCCATCTGGGGAGCGAAGACCACTGTCAAACTAGAAAGTGTTCAATCTCTGTTTTTTCGCCAACTATTGGGTCTTCCAAACTAAATAGCATACCAAGTTCTTTGTCTGGAGACTGGAGCTAACATGATTTCCTCTCTGGTTTGGCTTTCTGTGTTTAAAATTGGACTCCGCCTTCATTTCAGAGCATCTCCAAGCAGTTTGACGTATTTCCTGCTAAGCAATGCTTTCAACTCCATCTGGCATACTACAAGTCACAACCAAATTAAAAACATAGGAATTGCATTGGATCAACTTCTATTGTTAGATGTGCATCAAGCTATTAGCGTCCTGAAACAACAAACCCTTGACATTGAAGGGCAGCTGCTTATAGCCAGACCTAGAAGAATCTGCTCCCCTATGTGGTATGGCATACCACCACCTCAGCCGGGCCTCATGCCTAAATATATGAGCAACTTGACCACTCCCCATCTTTGCAGATTTTTTTATGCTTCTTCATCTAAATGTACTGTCACCTCTTGAACAAGTGGTAGATACCATAATATTCCACGTGAGAACAGAGATTGTTCCTGCACAGCCCGTTTGCCTGAGACGACAGAACATGTGTTGTTTCATTGTAATGATTCAGCGGATCTCCACTCACTTTTTCTTGCAGTCATTTTGAAGAAGAATGCCAGCAAGATCAGATGGGGACGTTGTATCATATTTGTTGAGTAATAACCATCATTATATTACAGAGATAGTTGCCAAGTTTTCACATAAGGTCGTTGGCCGTAGAGATACATCTATGTATTAGCTTTAGCTTTTAAGTTTTAATTCATCCTGTACATTGGTATTGCTATTTTGTTTATGCCATTAAAGGTCGGTCGGTTGGTCGGTCGGTCGGTCGGTCGTCGGTCGGTCGGTCGGTCGGTCGGTCGGTCGGTCGGTCGGTCGGTC
>NW_025949912.1:0-10730 GCF_021028975.2 Sphaerodactylus townsendi
CACACACACACACACACACACACACACACACACACACAGAGAGAGAGAGAGAGAGAGAGAGAGAGAGAGGAGACCTCTGGACAAATGCATTTCAAATGAAATTAATCTGAGATATAAATTAAAAGCATCCTGGATGTGCAGCTAGGGATGAAGACGGACAGTATGAGAAACTTTGATATATTAGCGGCAGCAAAAAAAAAATTTGTTATCTTAACATTCCTTCTTATTGCACTTTACAGGACATGGCTATAAAGGAAGCATCTCCTTTCTCTGTACTTCTGACACAAAGGCGGGGGGACAGGGGGAGAAAGCACTTGTCCTTTTATGCTGAATTTATCTTATTTGGCACTATTTACCTAAACAGGCATCTTATGATAAAGGCCCTGTTCTACAGAACAGAACGGCAGTTGGATACATTCCTTATTATAAATAATTACTGCCTATCTTTCGGTGTAAATTCAAGGGCATGTTCACTTTCAGCCTATCAGTTCAATTAGAAAAGGTATATTTATTGTCATTGTGTATATCTTGGGGAAATAGGAACAGACTAGTTCATAAACAAATCAAACTATTGTTTGGGGGAAAGGATAGCATTGGGAAGGGTGAATCCAAAAGCTTTCGGTGGGACAGGTAGAGAATTAGAGGCATGGTTTCAGTTCCTTTTTAGTGACTTTGGAATTGGATTTGGACGACTGCCTTTTGTCCCTCAATAAGCCAGTCATTAAACCCCACCCATCCAGACTTGAAATACCTACCTGCCAGAAGCCTTTTCCACTTAGTATCTGGCATAAAATTATTTAATTAGTTACATTAATTTTGGGCTATGACCTGTACTTGTTTAATATACCTTAACATGACATGCCTCTGAAGATGCCCGCCATAAATGTGGCAAAACATTAGGAGCTAAAACGATTACACTATGGCCCCACAGACAGGAAAATCCACAACAACCTGTACTTGTTTACTTCTGCACAACTGAAGTGGGGTTCCCCAATAAATAATGGCTGTGATGCCAGGTATTCCGTGGTTAGAAGCAGTAAACCTGGCCAAAACAAAACACAGAAACCAGAAAAAGGCTGTCACCTTCATACCTTGCTTGGAAGTTTTTCTGAAACATATGCTTGGTTGTCATTGGTAATTCTGGGCTAAATTGGCCTTAATCAGATCCAATGAGACAATTGCTATGTTCTTTCTGTACCCAAGATTGCCAACTCCTGGTTAGGATATTCCTGGAGATTTGGGAGGTGTCATGAGCCAGTACCTGGGCAATGAGGACTGTGACATAGAGCCTGAAAACATCATGAAGCCAGAACTGGTTCCTCATGAGGACCTGCAAGCAACAGAGCCAGCTTCAAACCCTTCCCTGCCAGCCGAGGCAGAGCCAGCAACAGAGCCACAACCTTTGCCTACCAGTTGAGACTGAGCCAGATGCAGTGCAGCTAGGAGAGCCCTCAACAGCCCCAGATGAGCTAAGTGAAAAATCATCTACGGCTCATTCCGCACATGCAGAATAATGCACTTTCAAACTGCTTTCAGTGCTCTTTGAAGCTGTGCGGAATGGCAAAATCCACTTGCAAACAGTTGTGAAAGTGGTTTGAAAACGCATTATTTTGTGTGTGCGGAAGGGGCCTACATGAAGAAGACAAAGGCAGAGCCATCAACGCAACAGTAAAAGGAGATGTGCCCGTTTTGCAGCATGTTATGTTCTGTGAGCTAGAAACAGCCTTTGTAGGATCCTGGCCTCATTAGTAAGGACATCATTTATAAACCTTGGATTTGTCTCTGCTTGGGTGAAATGAGTGTGTTTTATTGGAAAGCTCCACACACCAGGTTCCTTGCTCCACATCTTGTACCACCATGCCTAGCCTGCCTGCTTGAACTCCTGAACTTGCAGGACTCTGGACTGCCTGGCCATTCCTTTGCCTGCTGCCTGCTTTGACTCTCAGACTGGCTAGCTATGCCTTAACTGACACCTGCTGGCAGCACAGGAGCAGACCAGGGAGGGAGGATAATGTTCGGGCCAAAGAGGGGCCTCACGTGGAGCATAATGCCAATAGAGTCTGCCTGCTAGAGCTGCCATTTTTCTTGAGGGAACTAGTTGTTGTTGCCTGGAGACCACATGTAATTTGGGGAGATCCCCAGGCCCCACTTGAATGCTGGCAACCTTAATTGCACCTTTAATGTTGAAAAATATATAAACAATCGTTTCCATGAAGAAAGCACCAAGATCGTTGAAACAGACAATGAAGTCATCAAGAGAGGGCAATTTCATAAGATAAGAAGATAAGATAAGAAGATCCCACTTGGATCAAACCAGTGGGTCATCTGGTCCCGCATCCTGTTTCCCAGTTGCTTTTCAAAGCCAAAAAGTAAAACTGTCAGGTCAAAGTTTCTCCCTGTGATTGCTCTAACAATTGGTATTTGCAGCAGAGGTCCCTTTAAGCCATCCCGGCTAATGGCTGATGAGGTAATTTCTTTCAATAGATTTGTCTCATCCCCTTTTAAAATCTGGCAAAATAAAGATCTCCTATTCCCTCCCTTTGCTATGGACCCCTGAATGAATGCATCAGTGACACATGAAGCTGCCTTATACTGAGTAGACCATTGGTCCATCGTGGTCAGTATGGTCTGCCACGACTGGCAGCTGCCTCTCCAGGATCCACATAAAGGTCTTTCACGCATTGCCCTTTTAACTGGAGATGTCATGGTTCAGACCTGAGATCTTCTGCATGCAAAGCAGATGCTCTATTACTGAGTCCTAGACCCTCCCTGGGGAGAGGCTGCACTAACTTAACAAGATGGTGAGAGGTGATGGTATGATGGGAGAATTGAAATCTTATTGTTCATTAAAAGTAAGCAACAAGATTCCAGTTTGGATTGAACCGTGCCCCAGGATGGCATGTTGAAGAAGGAACAAGCTTGTTTTCTTCTGCTTCTGAGATTAAGGGCAAGGAATGATGGACTTAAGGTACAGGAAAAGAAATTCCACTGAAACATTAGGAAGAACTTCTGGATGGTAAGGGCTGTTCGACAGTAGAACACACTGCCTCGGAGTGTGGTGGAGTCTCCTTCTTTGGAGGTTTTTTTTAACAGAAGCTGGATGGCCATCTGTTAGGAGTGCTTTGATTGTGTATTCCAGCTTGGCAGGTGGTTGGACTTGATGGCCCTTCTGGTCTGTTCCAGCTCTATGATTCTTGGAGAAAAGGGATCTAATCCTTCAAAACCCGTGTGGTTTGTCAAATTGAAGCCGACCTCCAACCATTACTATTAGCTCTAAAGGGGGAAGGGTGCAATAACGGTGTGCTAGTACTGTTTCAATCACAGAAACCATATGCTGATGGATGGCTAATCCATCTTTTCCAGCATGACAGCTCCAATCTAAATGGGTCCCCCATGACTGCTATTTTTCTTTGAAAATGCTTGGAAGATTCAATCACAGGTCTCCCATTGCCTTGTCTAGATAAACCCTTAAGCCACAATCCTGCTTGTGTATGCAAAGTAGATTGTGAGGAGGAACTTCATCGAAGTCGAGCAGAATTATCCCTTTCATTGCCATTGTTGACTCAGCCACACACTATAGCCTTGCTAGGGGATTTACTTTGAGCCAAGACTTTACTACATTTCATGATACCATTCATCATTCTGTTCCCCCTCAAGCCTCATACATATCTTTGTTCCATCATGTAGAGTTAGGGAAGGGGGAGGATTGAGGGCAAAGACATGGGCAGTGTGACCCGTCATTCCAAGAATTTACTATAGAGTTTCTGGGAAGTCCTAGAGCTACTGTGTTCCACTTCCAGGTTTTTACCAGAAGTGACATAGTGACACTGCACATGTGACTTTGTTTTCCCCCCATTATATATATATATATTCTAGTAACTTGAATTCCAGGAGTCTGTGAAGGAGCAAAATGCTGAATGGCTTCTGTGCGAAGTGAATGAGGATCTCTTAAGTTATTAGAGCTGGTTTTTCTTCAGGTTCTTTCAGAAAAGAAAAGACTGAAGGAAGCACTTCAAAAAAGCCCAGAAGGCCCTGAATGCCACAATAATTATCATGGGAAAACAGCAAGGTGGGACACAAGGCTCAATTAAGACAATGAGATGGATCTAATTCTGTCTGCTGGTAATAGAGGGGATCCCCTTGGACCAACCTAAAAGGCTATGCTGGGAAACATGGGACCTCTGTGGATAAAAGTGATGTGAGATGAAGGCTGCACTGAACAGAAGAATTGGGCAAGATTGAGTGAAACATCTGACTAGGTGCATCCCATGCTGAGGCAATTTCAGGTTTAAGAGGACCATAATACTGATAACAAAATGTTAATGTAGTATTTATTTATTTTTGTATTTAGAGGTCCCTCATAATCGTCAGCCCTAAAACGTAGCTTACTGAGCTTGTGTGTAAATCTCACTCTGGTAGGACACCATTTCCCTGTGGAAACAGAAGTGATGTACCTGCAGAAAATGGCATCCAGGCCCCCTCCCCCCCAAATGGCACTGCCCCAAATTGAGATGGGCTGGGGGGGGTGAGTGAACAAGTGGCAGAAAAGTGGTGGCAAGGGGGCAAGCAGGTAGTGAGCAATGGGCCAATGGTGAGCGGAGGCTGGTGGGTGGAAGTCCAGGAGGGAGCAGGAAAAGAGGTGGCCAAATGTACCCGCACATGATACTCACAAGTAGTGCCTGGGTTATTGGCCCCATCTGCCCCCCTCCCCCTCAGTAGGCCACTGGTAACCAGAAGCTAGGAGCAGTAGCTGAATTGGTGTCCATTCAGTTGAAGATTGCAGAAACTTAAAGGAGTGTGGATGCTGCATTCTCAGGCACCTTAACAACAGGGCTGTGATTGATTGGTGGTTGATTGCTTAGCTTCTCATTACACTCAAGGTGGTTTGCAGCATTCATTAGAAGTGTTGTTCTGCGTTAGAAGGAAGTGGAGAGAGACACCTTCTGACATCCAGGAGGCTGCATCGAACTGGGTTTGCCCAGAAAACTGATGTTTCTCAGTCCAAGGATATTTGAAGGGACAGAACAGGCGCTGATATTTCTGACAATGACCACTGTAGCAGCCATTCTCCCAACCATTTCCACAGCCATTACCAATACTTCAAACTGTGCTCTCGGTGTAACATTGCTAATGGGCAACCCTAGCAATCACCTATGGTGCCAGAGCTGGTGGAATTTGAGAGTCCATCTGGTATAGTGGATCGGGTAGCAGACAAGGACCCTGGGTGTCCCAAGTTTGAATCCCCGCTTCTACCATGGACGTTCACTGGGTGACCCTTCACAAATTCCCAGCCTGGCCTACTTCACTGGGCCATTGTGAGAAAATGGAGGAGGGGAGAACAATGCCTCCTTAAGTCTGAAACATGGGGTGTAAATAAATAAATGCAAATGCAGAGGAGTTTTGTGGCATCAGTTACCTTCGCCCAGTTACCTTCGTGGAAACGGCCCTGGAGATTTCAGAATGGAGCCTAAGGAGGACACGGACTTCAGTAGAGATAAATGACATGGAGTCCACCTGCCAAAGCATCCATTTTCTCTGAGGGAACTGATCTCTGTAGTCTGGAGATGAGCTGTAATTCCAGGGGACCCCCAGGTGCCCCCTGGAGGCTGGCATCCCTACCAGGTCCAGGTCTTTCCCCCATTGTCTGGAATCAGCTTTCGAAGGTGATAATCAAAACTGGTTCATTCTCCTATTTTCATGAAGGTTTTAACCCCAAAGTTTGGTATGATGCTGAAGCTGATAGTGTTTTTACAGCTGTCTTGGCGTCCCTACTATTGATCTTACTGTTTCTGTGCTATACATATGGCTTTCATATATCTTTTTTTAAAAAGAAAACCTCTTGGATGAAGGAAAATATCAGATGTTTGACTAAAATAATTTGGTACTTCCTGTTCCCTTTGAATCCTGGTAATACTGTACGGCCCAGCTGCCACTATAAAATTTGAACCGTGGCAGTGCTGATTCTGGCTTGCTTGGAGGTACGCTTCGCCACAAGTCTTACCGTGGCGATGCAATATCTGTGACATTTAGGGAAGCATTCAGACAAGTCTGTGCTAGGTGCACCACTTGACCAAAGCTTACAGATGACCACTAGGTGGCAGCTAGAGTCACCGTGTTTGGGATTTTAAGAGTATCCATATGGAAAGGGCTGGTCTGATTCTACTCTAAAAAGAAAGTTCTTTCCACATTTATCTGTTTTGTTAATTGTTTTGTGAATAATGTTCATTTACCAACCTTTTTCATAACCAACGTTGACTCTCTTTTTTTAGATAATGTACAGTGGCTTTCTTGTTTAAAATACATTTTTATCAAATTTCAACAAATAAAATCAAAATTATGAAAATTACAAATTCCACTCCACCATTAGTATTAAAAAAACCCCAAAATACGCAAAAACATTTCTTGATCTTAATCACAATCCGGTGACTTCTCTCTTTGTCAACTATGAAGTATTTCTTCTTCCTCTAAGCTGAGGTGGTTTCTTAGAGGTATTGGTGATTTTTATCCCTAGTCAGGAAGAGGGATTTTTCTAGTTTGTCGGGGAAGGCTGAAATGGCTGATAACCTGTGCACACAACAGTAAAAAGTTGGCCGTTGTTTATAGATTGACTAGTTAAGGGAAGTCCTGAAGTTTGGTGGGAAGTTTTAAAATGGTGGGCAAATGGATGTGCCGGAAGAGCCGAATGAATGAAATTTCAGGCTGGGTGTAATTCAAATGTGGCTGTCAATGCTGGTTCCGTGGGAATCCTTTGAACCCCACCCCAGCCTTGGAGCAAAGCCATTGTGAAATTAAATAGCTGCAGAAGACTCATCTACAACAGAGAAAGGAAAATGTAATTTGATATTAAAATATAAGGTAGGGTAAATTACCATGTCATACATTGCAGACTATAGCAAGATTTATTACTTCCCAAAAACCTAGCCCATAATAACCTCTAAATGTCTTAACAAAGTCCCAGTTCAGAGCTTCAGGTTTGAAATCAATAGCGCATCCCCATTGGCAGTTGAACGTGGTCCTTTGGAAGCTCATCTTCCAAGCAACGATTATTTCGAGACTGTCTTTTGATGAACATAAAGGTTTTGAGCAATTTATTGCCGGAGAAACAATATGACTCCCTGTTCAAATCTGTGCCACAAAAATTCTACGGAGACCTACTTAATATAAAAACGAACCTGAACAAATAGGTATGAGGACATTCTTCCAGGGTTAACTATCAATTGAACTAGAGTTTGGGATGATGGCCATGGTGGTGGGGGGAACAATCCACAGGATTCCCACCCCTGGCATCAAAGAGGTTTTCATTCCCAGTCTATTGCTCTATTTAAGGGTCCTATAATTCGGTGAGGTTGCGCACTAAATAATTTGTAAGCCTTTCAGAACATGCAGGTTATTGTTTGCAGACAGATGGTGCATCACATTTTACTGCTTATTCCTTCTGTGGCTTCTCATATGTACGACTGATGTGCATTCTCAAGTCTTTGTTTCCTTGCTAAAATCTCTAATCTAAAACAGGCAATCAAGCACACAGACAGTGGTTGAGAAAGCATAATCATAGCTTTAAAAGAGGAGGTGGGGGAGAGAGACAGAATCATCAGCAGTTAAGGAGCAGATGTGTTTTCTGGAAATGCAAGAAGGTTATCGGAAATATCAAAACGGGGCAAATAAATAAAAACCAGGGATCTTTGAAAGGCTGTTTGCCTATATTTGCAGTAGGTTTCCTGAGCGACCTTTCAGGCTCTTGTTAAGTACTGTTATGAAGAAAACATTAAGAAGCTGTGTGTGTTTTTTTCAAAAGAATTATTATTTCACCGTTTCTCTGGAGACTGGCAGCCTTTGTCTCTTTTTAAGGCATTGTTGTGATCTCGAAACCAACGCTGCCCTCAAGAGTTAAATCACATTGATATACAGGAAGGAAATGAAACAGACTCACTCAACTCTGTTCTTCCTATGGATTCTCCCCCCCCCCACACACACACCCCTCTTTTTATTGTGAAGATAGAATTACTGTTTGTAAAAGCATCTGAAAGTCATTAGGGGCTCCGCAGTCTGTCAGGTGCCGATGCAAAGAAATTGCTGAAACCGAACGGGTTCCTGTGCAGAGTGCTGGGGAATTTGTCATGTGTTGATGAACAGTTATAATAATATATGAGCAAATCACGAGCATTCTGCAAATTAATCAAATTTTTCCCCTCTCCTCTCCCCCCCCCTTCTCCCTTGTCTCTAAGAAAGTGGCTTTGCGGCAGATGTAGGTGAAACAGTTTTACTCACAGATGGTAGCTCTGGCATCAGATGGAATTTATATAACAGTAATTCTGATTTCCTGCCAAAGTAGTGCTGAAAACACCAGGGAAATAGTACAAGACAAGTCATGTGGTTTTTCTGAGGTTGTTGTGGGAAGTTTAAAAGGGGGGGGCGTTGAGGCAAAAAAAAACCACCCCTCACATTTTCCTCTTTGCATTTCATCGTTTTAGCCCGAAGGGCCAGAAATTGTATGCCATTCTGCCACGGGCAAAATCCGACGGGTCTTCTTTTTTTATGGATTGTGCTGAAAGAAGCCTTCACAGCTGTTGAAACTCCTGACAGGGGGAAAGGGTGGGGGGAGCCACATGACTTCTTATCATCTCTCTTGCCTTACAAGGATTAAAGGAGGGGGAAGTTCAGAAGGTTGTGGTCGTACATGTTTAAAACAGAGGCCGGGTCTTTCTTTCCAGGAAGGAATGCCATGTTCACTTCCATTACGCTCCCTTTGGTATAACAAAATAAGGAAGGACTTTTTTTTTTTTTAGCTTTCTATACATGGAGATGCAAGGTACAGTTGGAGGGGGTGGCGGCGAAATTCTGTGCTACAGGTGCAGTTCAGAGAATGTTAAAGCATCCGCTCTGTTGAACGAAAAGTGATTTACATGTCCAGTTAAGTGCTTGGAGTCTATTGATTTCATTGGAAGTTAAGAGCGCGCTTACCTTTGGCGTGAGCTGGAGTCACAGGTAACTTTGATCAAAATGAAGCTACTTAGGAATCAGAAAATTAGCATTCTTGCGTGGTAAATATCTGCCTGTGGAATGAAAATCGTGCTATTTCTTCTTTCTTATCAATCGTAGAACAAAATTCAAGTTGAGCAGATTTCCCGGGTTTACCTCATTTATTCTGCCGAAAATTCGGTTTGGACTGTGTTCAGTTCATCACAGTACCCCACCTCCCAGTACTGTACATATATGCCTGGATGAAGCTACTGTTATATTCTCTCCCTCTTTGTACACACGCACGCACACACACACACACGCACGCACACACACACACACACACACACACATCTAGATGTTTTGGGTCCTGTCGTTCTGTCACTTCAATGGCACACAAAGCGCGGTTCACGATGTGACAATAAAACATTCTAAAATTACAAAACAAATTAAAAATAATCTGAAAGATCTAAGACAACAGCCAAGAGCAGAATAAAAGACAATCAGTAAAAAATATATCTATAAAACTTTAACAAGCGGCAGAGAGAAACGGATAGAAAGAAACAGTCAGTCATAAAATCAGCAGTTGGCAAAAAAAATGTACCCAACAGCTTTGAGGAATAAAATATTCAATGCCCTCTGGAATAACATCATTTTTGCAAGTTTCCAGAAGACCAAAATGTGCAGAGTCTGTCTGTCTGTCCGACCTTCCCTTTATTTGTCCACTGTAGGTTTGCCAGCCTGGCAGCCTCAAATAGCAGGAACTTTTGAGGGCATGAAACCCTTGAAAAAACAGCACTGTATACATTGCAACATCACTTCAAGTGAAAAGTCAGCTGTGACTTGACAGCAGTTTGATCACCATTATAAACTTACAGTAACCCTGCAAGATGTTTTAGGCTGAGGGAATAGAGTTGGCAGACTTGGAAGTTGAACTTGGACTTCTGCTTCTAAGTTTACCATTCAAACATCAACCAACGCCATCCTGACTCTCATTTCTGCTCTGCTAATGTAGACATGGTTCCTCAACTATGTATGGCCACCTCAACTTTATATGGCCTCTTCAACTTTGCATGGGCTCCTCAGCTATGTATGGGCTCCTCAACTTAGTATGGCCTCCTCAACAATGTTATCCCTAAGCTCCTAATACTATTCAGGCATTGGGGCAAACTATTTGAAGGACTGTCTACCTCCATCAGTACTTTGGGTAGGGCATGGGAGAGAGCACCTATATTCTGGAACATTCTTCCTACAGAAGCCTGATAGGCTCCTTTCTTGCTATCCTTCCATCACCAGGTGAAGATATTTTTATTCCAGGTAGCATTTAATATCAAGATCCTAACAAGGTTCTGTAGATGCAGTTTGGTTTTTGTAGATGCATTTGATTCTAGTCTTGATTTTTATGATACTGTGTGATTTCATTGTATTTTAATGTTTTGGGATTTGTTGTTATTGGATTGCCTTAAGTCGACTGCAACTTAAGACTTTCTACCCACCTAAAATTTAATAATGACATAGGAGATCCCAAGTTTCATTTGTTCAGCTTTAATGGCATGGGAGAGTTCAGTTTTGATCCAAGCAGTAGTGCATGCCATTTGCTGGTTCTAAACTGCTGTCCTAGATTAACAGTTAATATGATCGGGGGTGAGGGGGAATGTCAAGTAAGATGCAAGCATTTGTCTTCTCAGAGAACTGTATAATAACTTTCCATAAGAATACCTGAATTGTGTGTGTGTGTGTGTGCGTGTGCGTGCGTGCGTGTGTGTTAAGTG
>NW_025949913.1:0-10729 GCF_021028975.2 Sphaerodactylus townsendi
CCCTGAAGCAGAGTGAATCGGGCCTTGCCCGGGTTTGACCCTTTCCGTAGCCCCGTCTATCTCAGTGTGACCCACAGAAGCAGAATAAGGAAGTGCATGCACAGTGCGGAATTTCCCTTCCCTTTCACCCCTCATTAATGCTTTTTAAAAAAACATTCAATTACCTCCCTGCCCTCTTCGGACAAGTCTAGCTTGGGTAGGCTGACCAGACGTCCCGCTTTTGGCGGGACAGTCCTGCCTTAAAGCAATTTGTCCCATGTCCCGCGGGTTTTTTCAAGTGTCCCGTTTTTTGGAAGGCTGCCGCACTGCCTTCTGGGGCACAAGGCAGTCAAACGGCCTGCGCCTGTAGCATAGCCGCCAGAGCGCATGGCCTTCTGGCAACTGGAAATGGGAGCACCGCAGAAGGCCGTGGCGGCTCCTGCGGCCTGCTGGCGATGCTGACGCCCAGCCTACCCGCCCGTCCCGGTTCACAAAGGTCACCTTAAGCTTGGGGCCGACTTGCAACAGGGTGTAACATTTTAAAATTACATAGATCGTTTGGGGACGGTCCAAATATCCCGGGTTGAGCAAGGGAAATGGGAAATGGGAAATGTCCCAATTTGGCCAAGACGTTTGCACGGTTCCCGGTCCTAAAGCCGCTTTGCCCCGTCATATTTCCCTCATCCCGGGATTTTCCGAAATCGCCAATTTGGCGATTCTTTTTTTTTAAATCCCATGCTGAACCCACTACTGTGCAAACACCACAGGAGCAGGAGCAGTTTATTTTTCCACCCACCCAGCTGCCTGATCTCCTTGCCCTGCCGCTTGCTCCCCCGATCTCCCTTCCTGATGTCATGTCAGTTTTGAACTCTGCTGAGCCGCCGACCGTTGTAGCCCGCCCTTACCAAAACAGATCCTTAGTTAACTATCTACATTGCATTTGTGTGTTGTAAACCGCTGTGGGTCCCGACTGGGGAGGCAAGTGGTGTATAAATGCTGACATGAATAAATGAGCAGGACTCTCTGGTTTGTTTTCCAGCCTGGTTGCCCGCCCCGGTGCTCTACGGCAGCATCATCGACACGACCTGCCTCCTGTGGCAGTGGAAATGCCAAAGGAAAGCAGCCTGCAGATACTACAACAGCACAGCCTTCCGGCACAGGTACGACTAGCTCCTGGGCACCCTGCCAATGCCACGGAAATTCAGACTAGCCCTGGCGAGGCCACGCTCTGGGTGGGGGTGGGAGATCTCCTAATCACAGCTGATCTTCCAACTACAGAGATCACTTCCCCTGGAGAAAATGAAACTTTCTTCTGGACAGGCAGAAGTAACACTGGTTGGAAAGACAGGGCTCTGGAAGGATATTACTACGCCCCCCACTTTCACGGGGGCTCAGCTGACCCTTGTCGACTTCGTTAAGAGCCTCAGGGGGGCGTTTCCCCACTTACCACGACCCCCCCATGCTGCGCGCTGCCCTCAGCACGCATCATTTCTGGCGCGCGCCCGGGCGTCCCCACGACCTTGTGCTCTGCGCGGGGTCATCAAAAGGCGCCGTTTACAAGATGGGATGCACAGCAGCTGAGGGTACATGACATGGTACGACGTTAATGTCGCCGCCCCAGTAGTGGGGAGTGCCGGGGGACCCCGCGCTACTTGAGGAGAGTAGCGCGGGGCTTAAGGTAAGTGGGGAAAGGCCCAGGGTTAAACCGGACCCAGCATTATCGCTGGAGGAACAAGTTGACGCAGTCACAAAATCAGGCTTTTTTTGCATCTCAGCTTCGCTCGAAAAACGTTCCTTGATGTGTTCTTGGAGTTTTTCTGCCTACTGAGTTCCTTGACCCGATTGCTTGAAAGAACAGGATTATCATGTGGCACCCCGTCGGTGCTCTTTGGAGCTTTCGGTACATGCGTTTGTAAATAGATTGTGCGACGCCAGAGAATTTTGGGGTTTTGCTCTGAGTACTTTCTAAAGGTTTTTCACCTTGTAAATATTCCTAACTTACACAGCCATTGCAGCAGTGGCGTAGGAGGTTAAGAGCTCGTGTAATCTGGAGGAACCGGGTTTGATTCCCAGCTCTGCCGCCTGAGCTATGGAGGCTTATCTGGGGAATTCAGACTAGCCTGTGCACTCCCACACATGCCAGCTGGGTGACCTTGGGCTAGTCACAGCTTCTGGGAGCTCTCTCAGCCCCACCTACCTCGCAGGGTGTTTGTTGTGAGGGGGGAAGGGCAAGGAGATTGTAAGCCCCTTTGAGTCTCCTGCAGGAGAGAAAGGGGGGATATATATCCAAACTCTTCCTCTTCTTCCTTTTAATCTGGCCAGTTACATTGGAAGCCTTGGCAACTGAACCCCGGCACAGCAAACTTCCTTGTACCGATGTACAAGGAAGTTGCCGCGCACCTACTGTTCTTGCTCTTGACTTTCCCCGCAGACAGAGGTGTACCGGGGGGAAATGGTGCCTGGGGCAAAACCTGCTCCTGGCACCCACCACCACCCCACAGCCCCCCGTGCTCCCCATGCCCCTCTTACCTTGGCTGGTGGCGTCAGTCCTGGGCAGCCTGATGGGGCCTGACCTGGTGGGACAAGGCTGAGGGGGGTCTTGGCTGGGAGCAGCCAGGCCGGGAGCCTGCTACGGGCCTGCCGGGTGCCCCCCACATGATCTAATGGGGGTATCCAGGGTCAATTGACCCCCACATGTCCCTCTGGCAGATATGTCACTGACTTCAGACATGCGCCTGACGCCATGGCAGGGCAGAGAAGAGGTAAACTCCGCCATTTGTAACCGGCCTCTGTTTTCATTTTCTCCAGGGCAACTGATGTCAATAGTCTGGGGGTAATTCTAGGAGCTCTCCGGGTCTCATCTGGAGGTTGGCACCCATATTGCTTATGGCATGACATCAGTGGTGGGATTCAAAAATTTTAGTCACAGGTTCCCTCGCCAGCCCCCCCCCCTCAGCAAAGGGGGCAGAGGCGTACCTAGGCAAACCTGAGCCCTGGGCAAAACCTGAGTTGGATCCCCCCACCACGACCCCCCCCCCATTTTTTTGCCCAGGGCATTTCTAAATCATCATCACATTATAGAAAATGCCCCAACTCACAATCAGGCACAGCAATGGTGAAACACACAGGTTCTTTGATGGAGACTGGGGAGATAAAAGGCACGAAAGGCTGAGAATCAACGAATTGCGGTACCTGAAAGGGATTAACCCAGTTCAGGGAGTTACATTATTAGTCGCAATTGCTATATGGAACCTTCACGTTCAAAGGCAGTAGGCTTCTCGGGGAGGCGAGGGCGTGGAGGCGGAAAAGCGGACCCAATTAGTAGCCCCCTCTAGGCACACACAAATAATTAGTAACCCCCTCTCGGGAACTGGTGAGAACCTGCGGGATCCCACCTCTGCATGACATCCCTGCTGAGTCCTCTCCCCAGGTTCCACTCCCAAATTTCCAGATGTTGTGGCAGATTCCTTGCTTGGTACGAGATGCTTCCTTACGCGCCTTTCTCCACGCTGACCGGCTCTGTTCTGTTTCTGGGCCTCCAGCTTCGTCGGTCTGCAGTTCTGGTTCCAAGTTTGCTGCTTCTTCTGCTTGCTGATCGTGTACTTCCTCTACTGGAGGGAAGGGCGATCCCAGGAAGGGCCGAAGGAAGAGAAACGCCTGGACGAAATACCAGAGGCGGAAGCAAACACTTGACTCACTCACGGTTTCTCTCCTGCCGAGCCGAGGTGCCGGGCTCCGGGACTGAGCCCCGAACTGCAGCTGCGACGGAACTGGCGAACGTCGAGGACAATCGAGTTTTCCCTGCAGCTGGCACTGCGTTGCCGCTTTTTAATATTTCCCTTCCTCTGTACATACCCTTTGGAGTCAGGTGCCCAGCTGCCAGCTGGCTGAGGGCTACATAAAAATACGACCGATCAATAAATAATTTGTCTTCCAGTCATAGTATCCTCAAGCTCGTCGCTAAGAGCCAGCGCGGTGTCGTGCTTAACAGCAGGTGGATTCTAATCTGGAGAACCGGGAGTGCCATAGGGTCGCCACCATGGGACTATAGGATGGGAATTGTAGTCCATGAACATCTGGAGTGCCATAGGTTCGCCACCATGGCTATAGTCTGTTCTAGCATCCCAAACAGAGAGGCTACAAACCCTCCCTTGGTTTGCTGTTGGTTGAGCTACTCTGATGTCACAGTCCGCCTCCCTCCAGACAGCATGGTGTAGTGGTTAAGAGCAGGTGGATTCTAATCTGTAGAATCGGGTTTGATTCCCCACTCCTCCACCTGAGCGGCAGAGGCTTATCTGGTGAACCAGATGGGTTTCCGCACTCCTACATTCCTGCTGGGTGGCCTTGGGCGAGACACAGTTCTCTCGGAGCTCTCTCAGCCCCACCTACCTCTCACCTACCTGACTACTGACCACCTACTTGGCTACTGACCACGTGGAGGCTGGCCACTCTGCTGTTCAGCCCTGCCAGTCAAGCATTGGTGTTTCTCATCCTTGGGGGTGGGGAGCGATTCTGCAGAGAGGAGACGCGTGGACCCAGCTGGGCCGAAGAAGGCATTGTTTGAAACAGCTGTTCTCCGGTTCTCGCGGCCGCCAGATGTGCGTGGGAAACGGTTCCGCCGGGGCTGTTTGCAAAGCGTCCACGAAATCACGCTTTGTCTTCAGAAAGGGTGGCCGCTCATTTAGCTCATAAGTCTGTTAGCATCTGCAGGATGGAGTGAAAAATAGCCCGCCCCTTCATCCTCCCTGGCGTTGGCAACGGCGGGACCAGCTGGAACAATTTCCCGGCAATTCAGGCCAGAACGACGGCCAATCCTGGCTTTGCCTCCGGAAGGGAGCAGAGCATCAGTTGCAAAATTGGTCCTGCGGTTTGATTTTATTTTATTTCGGCATCAGGTTAAAAAAATAGATCCACGGTCACCAGCTGATGGTTGCCAACCATCCAGGTGAGGTCTGGAGAGCTCCCAGAATTACAAGTTATTCCAAAGCAGTAGTGGCGTAGGAGGTTAAGAGCTCATGTATCTAATCTGGAGGAACCGGGTTTGATTCCCACCTCCGCTGCCTGAGCTGTGGAGGCTTATCTGGGGAATTCAGGTTAGCCTGTGCACTCCCACACAGGCCAGCTGGGTGACCTTGGGCTAGTCACAACTTCTGGGAGCTCTCTCAGCCCCACCTACCTCACAGGGTGTTTGTTGTGAGGGGGGAAGGGCAAGGAGATTGTCAGCCCCTTTGAGTCTCCTGCAGGAGAGAAAGGGGGGATATAAATCCAAACTCCTCCTCCTCCTCCTCCTCCTCCTCCTCCTCCTCCTCCTCCTCCTCCTCCTCCTCCTCCTTCTTCTTCTTCTTCTTCTTCTTCTTCTTCTTGAGGAGGGAGCATGCAGCTGCCCGTTCCCAATCGGCTCCAAGGCTGTTTTGCGGCTGCAGCAGCGGAACACGAGCGAGGCGATCGCACAACTTCGTTACCTGGACCTTGGAGGCAAATGTCCTGTTTCACAAAACAGCGGGGCTCAGCTTGTTCTCTGGCACAGAGAAAAGAGTTATGATGCCAGCCACGCCAGGCCTGTCCAGAGAGGTCCTGCCGGCTTCATGAAGTGTGTCACGGTTGTCTAAACTTGAAAAAAGACCCAGGTGCTTTACCTAGCTCAGGCGTGGCCAGCTGGCGGATTGCAACCTGCCTCTGGTCCCCGCGGGAAATTTGTCAGCTGCGTGACCCTCAGTTGTCAAATTTGGGGAGCCAAATGAGTTGCTTGCTGTAAGGAGTTGCTTGCTGTAAATATGCTGCCACAGGAGGTGGTGATGGCCACTAACCTGGATAGCTTTAAAAGGGGCTTGGACAGATTTATGGAGGAGAAGTCGATCTATGGCTACCAATCTTGATCCTCCTTGATCTGAGATTGCAAATGCCTTAGCAGACCAGCTTCTCAGTAGCAGCATCCGCAGCAGCAGAAGGCCATTGCTTTCACATCCTGCATGTGAGCTCCCAAAGGCACCTGGTGGGCCACTGCGAGTAGCAGAGAGCTGGACTAGATGGACTCTGGTCTGATCCAGCCGGCTTGTTCTTATGTTCTTATGTTCTTATGTTAAGAAATAGAAAAACCCCAGGCAGGTCTTAGAATCATAAAGTTGGAAGAGACCCCCAAGGGCCATCCAGTCTAACCCCCTGCCATGCAGGAACACACAATCAAAGCACTCCTGACAGGTGGCCGTCCAGCCTCTCTTTAAAAACCTGCAAAGGAGGAGACTCCACCACACTCCGAGGCAGTGCATTCCTGTTCCAGCATGTCAATATCCTTCTTGAATTTGTGGTGCCCAGAACTGTACACAATATTCTAGGTGAGGTCTAACCAGCGCAGAACAGAGTGGTACAATTACATCCCTCACTCTAGACCAGTGGTGGGATCCAAAAATTTTAGTAACAGGTTCCCATGGTGGTGGGATTCAAACTGTGGCGTAGCGCCAATGGGACTGAGCGGGGCACGACAGGGGTGTGGCCGGGCATTCCTAGGCAGGGCTGTGGCAAGGACGCAGCCGCTGCACTGGTCCTTGGGCGGGAAACACGCCGGTGCACCTCCTGCTAGACTGCTTCAAGTTCTGCGCGCTACTGCTGAGAGGAGGGGCGTAACTAAGGCAAAAATCAGGTGGCAAAATCACCAATTAGCAACCCCCTCTCGGCACACACAGAGCCCTTTGGGGGTTGGGTGGTATATAAGTTTGAAAAATAAATTAAAAATAAATAAATAAATTAGTAACCAACTCTTGGGAACCTGTGAGAACCTGCTGAATCCCACCTCTGCTCTAGACACTATACTCCTATTGATACAGCCCAGAATCACATTGGCTTTCTTGGCCGCCGCATCACACTGCTGACTCATGTTCAGTTTGTGGTCTACTAAGGCTCCCAGATCTCTTAACCTCCTACGCCACGAGCTCTTAACCTCCTACGCCACTGCTGCTCCAGGAAGGACCTCAAAGGGGAGAGCCAGCATGGTGTAGTGGTTAAAAGCAATGGACTCAAATCTGGAGAACAGGGTTTGATTTCCCCCCTCCTTCACATGAGTGGCAGACTCTTATCTGGATTTGTTTCCCCGCTCCTGCACATGAAGCCTTCTGGGTGACCTTGGGCCGGTCACGGCTCTCTCCACACTCTCTCAACCCCACACACTCTCTCAACCTACCTCACAAGGGGTCTGGGTTTTTAAAAAAGTTTATTTAATCATTTTTTTAAAAAAGTGAAAATACAAAAAGAAAGATTAGTTAAATTCGTCTCCATCAATACAGATCACAAATCACATAACTGTTTACATCCACCTTGATAAATGTTGCATATCTTATTTAGATTGTCTATCAAAGTGTAGAAATCATAAATTCGTCAAACTCACGCAATACTTATCTTAATTTATCTTGGAGCAGCAGTGGCGTAGGAGGTTAAGAGCTCGCGTATCTAATCTGGAGGAACCGGGTTTGATTCCCAGCTCTGCCGTCTGAGCTGTGGAGGCTTATCTGGGGAATTCAGATTAGCCTGTGCACTGCCACACACGCCAGCTGGGTGACCTTGGGCTAGTCACAGCTTCTCGGAGCTCTCTCAGCCCCACCTACCTCACAGGGCGTTTGTTGTGAGGGGGGAAGGGCAAGGAGATTGTCAGCCCCTTTGAGTCTCCTGCAGGAGAGAAAGGGGGAATATAAATCCAAACTGTTCTTCTTCTTCTTAGTTAACTTATCTTAACTAATAGAAATGTACATCTCTAGCATACCTTTTTAATCTGGGTTTCCACTTAACATTCAACCGGTGAAATCAAAACATCATTATTTTTATTAATATAATTCGTCCACGGTTCCCAGGTTTTCTGATATGTTTCGTAAGGCAATTTCTTTATCTGATGTGCCGTTCTATCCATAGTATACAGTTGTTGCAATCTATTCCTCCAGTCTTCTATTGCTGGTAATCGTTCCATTTTCCATAGTTGAGACAGAACTATTCCCGCTACAGGTATATCGAACAATACATGAGTATAAGATTTTATCTGCTGTGTCGGTTGTGGGGAGAGGAAGGGAAGTGATTTGTAAGCTGCCGCGAGAATCCTTACAAGAGAGAAAGGTGGGCTATAAATCCAAACTCTTCCTCTTTCTATTCTATAATACCATAGAACCCATGGTGGGATCCAAAAATTTTAGTATCAGTATCAGTATCAATTTTATTGAAAGCCATAGGCCATTACAATATTACAATATTAAAAAAAATTTTTTTTAGTAACAGGTTCCCATGGTGGTGGGATTCAAACTGTGGCGTAGCGCCAATGGGGCTGGGCGGGGCATGACGGGGCGTGGCCGGGCATTCTGGGGACGGGGCATTCCTGGGCGGGGCTGTGGCAAGGACGCAGCCGCTGCGCCAGTCCTTGGGCGGGAAACGAATGCACGCAGGCGCAGGCTGCCACGCACGCCGGTGCACCTCCTGCTAGACTGCTTCAAGTTCTGCGCACTGCTGCTGAGAGGAGGGGCATAACTAAGGCAAAAATCACGTGGCAAAATCACCTATTAGTAACCCCCTCTCGTCACACACAAATCATTAGTAACCTACTCTCGGGAACCTGTGAGAACCTGCTGGATCCCACCTCTGCATAGAACTATGGTGGCGAACCTATGGCACTCCCAGATGTTCATGGACTACAATTCCCATCAAGCCCTGCCAGCATGACCAATAGGTTCGCCACCACTGCAAGAATCTACCCTCCAAAGAGCCATTTTCTCCATTTCTGATTTCTATTGCCTAGACATATGTTTATTTATTTGTTTGTTTGTTTATTTTTCAAATTTCTAAACCACCCACCTCCGAAGGGCTCTGGGCGGTGTACACTAGGCCAGAAAGAGTACTACACACAATAGGTCAAAACAACAGTACACAGAATAAAATAAATTAAATCAGGTTAAAGACAATTTACAAAATTCATAAAAATAGCAGCAAGAATATAGCAGAATCATAGAAGTATATCGTGCCCGAACCCAAGACCGGGCGGGGGAGCAGTGTAGATTAGATGTTATATTGGGCATGCCGATGATGGAATGGCACGCAACACAGGGGCATCCCAGAGGGGGAATCCGCAGCCGGCCTCACCAAAAGCCCGGTGTTGCAATCCCAAGAGATCTCCAGCCACCGCCTGGAATTTGGCAAGCCTCTGCTTCGTGCCCCTGACGATGTGGAGTTCTCTTCTCCTCCCCCGTCCCAACCTTTTGGTCTGGTTCAGCAAGGATTTGTCCATTCCAAGGGCCCAAAAGCAACATCGAGACATCTCTCTATATAAAAATCTATCAGTTCGTTTTTCTGCTGACAGGTAATCTCCCAAACTATTGGACCGATTGCTTTGAAATTTTCACACGTCGCATTCGCGTGCGGCCAGGTTTTCATACTGTTTCCACACCTCCTGTTGTGTACATGTCACAACTGTGCCAGTTATTGTGTACATGCCACACTTGTGACAGTTGGAACCACAGTTCTGATCCACAACAGCGCCATCTGCTGGCCATCAAAGCAGCACCCTCTGATACAAGGGAAACAACCATGCCTTCCTTGAAAACCACTGCCTTATGGAGTGAGAGGGATGGGGCGGGCTATCTGCACATGGCCCACCCACCCTAGTGGAGGAAGGGGAAGGTGGGGGATGGTCCAGGGGTTTGCTGGACCAAACGCTCTGAAATTTGAACACAACGTGGCTCATGCCTCCTAGCGTGTTTTACGCTGAATGAATTAAGCCTGCAAGGGAAGGAGGGTAGAAAGGGACGAAGTCCGCCACCTGCACATGGCCCACCCACCCTAGCAGATGAAGGGGAACGTTAGGGAGGGACCTGCAGGGTTGCCATGCAAGGGAACGGGAGAGAGGGAGAGGAGCGAGGGGCCCCTTGCTTCTCCCCTCCCTTGCAATCATTGTGCAATGACACATGTTCGAACCATTCACTTCCCCTTTTCTTTCTTTTCCACTTCACCAGACTCAGCCACAGCAACGCGTGGCCAGGCCCGCTAGTTTCTTCTAAAAGCTTTCCACTCCTTTCCACTCACTTTGTATTTAAATTTGTTCCTGGTAGCGAACGAGGAACGGCGGCCAACACAATGCTGCAAAAAAAGCCAACCGGCTGCAGTTATTAAAAACCCTCTCGGTGCTTTCATGCTGCTTTTATCAGCGGAGCCGAAATTAATCAGCAGAGAAGGGGAGTTGCTGGTCTGGCAGCTGAAATCCACGTCCCAGGCAGCTCTATAATTCATAAGACGAGCGAGGACCCTTTTAATAGGCCCAAGACCACCGAAGTTGAGGACGGCGATGGTGAAATGTGTTTTCTACTGTGAAATGTGTTTTCTACTAGGAATGAGGCATAAGGGAGGATGCTTGTGGCAGGACAAGGGCCCCTTCCGCACATGCAAAATAACGCACCTTCGATCCACTTTGCAAGTGGGCTTTGCTGTTTCACGCAGTACAATCCAGCTGCAAAGTGCATTGGAAGTGCATTATTCTGCATGTGCGGGAGGGGCCAAGATAAGACCGCTGGATGTCAAGGCTGAAGGCCAAGGCTTGTATCAGATTGTACGTATTGAGCGTGCTTAATAGGCTATTGCATATTAACTTCTCCTCCTGCTCTGATGACAAACTGTATTATAATGAACATACGGGAAGAGTCTGGGAGGGGTCCACATATTAAGGAGGAACATGTAAATAGGCGGACCGGAAAGCTGTGGTTCTAAGTACCCTTCACCCAGGGGTCTGCAA
>NW_025949914.1:0-21366 GCF_021028975.2 Sphaerodactylus townsendi
ATAACAAAGGGAAGAATACCAACATTCAAATACAGAGTTAACATTACCAAAGACAGGGCTTGGCCACACGTTGGAGAGCTGTGGCTGCATTTTAGCTTTCGTTTCCTGGAAGGCTGGAAGGGGGAGGGGGGATGAGCCAGGGGCCCCATCCTGACATTCCGCCCCCCCCCCAAAGGCCTCCCTCACGGATGCGGGCGTTCTGGGTATGCTTTATGGAACGCCGTTACTAAGCGTGGCGCTCTAACATGTCCACCGTCCACCCACTCGTTCATCCCCTCCGGGAAGTAGGTCCATGCCATCAGGTACTGCAGTCTCTTCCGGTAAACTTGGGAGTCTAGGATGCTGCGCACCTCCTGGTGTAGTTCCCCTCTTACCCGTTCTGGCGGAGGAGCCTCTTCTCGTGCGTGCCATTTGTCCGGAGGGGGCGCCGCCTTCAGTAGGCTACTATGGAATACCGGGTGCACCCCCCAAAACCTCTTGGGCAACTCCAACTCGGCCGTCACCGAATTAATCACCTTAATCACCCGGTTCAAAACTCCCTTGGTCAGATACATGGATACCAGTACTTTCCCCACAATGAGACATATCATTTGTGGGAGAAAACTGAGGTATGTAAATAATTAATTAAGCTTCCTCCATCCCTATTCTATGGCTCCAACCTGAATTTGAGCATCCTCTAGTTCCTCTTTAAACCATGGGAGATCTGATCATGGATCTGACGATGGGAAGTCGTGTTAGGCATAACAGCAAACACACAAACCCCTTTAGAGTTACATTTGGAAGTTATCGAGCAGAAACACGGTACCGGTGGTGGGATTCAGCCGAACTGATCGGTCAGAACCGATACCTAATTTTTTGTTGAGTTTGGTGGACTGGCTGAACCCCACCACCCCAGGGGAGGGGGAGCGAGAGGGCTTTTTAAAAGCAGCAGTTTCCCCTCACCTCCCCCCCAGCCCAACATTGAAAGGGGGGGTGCAGAAGCCAGGTAAGTGGGCGAGGGGGGGCGAGGCGGCGCAAACTGGTGGTTAAATCACAATCACAATCACCTTTATTGGCATTAAGTATGAGACAGTGGTTATACACTATTATTAAATTATTAAATTAAAAACCATATGTTACATCTATGGATTTTGCTTTCCAACTTGACAGTTCATTTGTAAAAATATAAAATGGATTAAAAGGGTTTAGCCATTCAATTCAAAGACACATTTGTAAAACAGATACCATGTGACTATATTTAAGATCCAACTTCCCGATTTAGTTCTATTTGCTAAAAGGAAATATCCACTCCTCAGGCTCTGGAGAATTACTAATTAAAACTAATTAAATTTTCCTAATATTAAAATAAGTAAATAAATAACATTGAGCCTTTACATACACATTTTATAATAACCCAAGGTGCCATGGCTGAAGAATATTACTCATTTATATATAGTTTATATTTGCATGATAACTGATTTCATTCAACTTTGCGTTCAGTATCTTTGGCTGAAAAATTATCATATTGAATTTCATTGCAAAAAGTTCCATTCATAAAGTTACACATCTCTTAGGTACATGACCTTTAACAAGTAGCTGGCTAATCTCCCAAGCATATCAGGATCAGGATAACAAGTAGCTGGCTAATCTCCCGAGCATATCAGGATAAATTACTATTTAGTAATTTTACCATTGATATTTTGGATGGTTTTTTTACCCCTTATCGATGGTAATAGGGCTTCTCTCTGTGCGTTGTATTTTGGACAATAGTATAAAATGTGTTCCAATGTTTCGACTATGGTGAGACAAAATGGACATACTCTATGCGTTAGGGGCCGCTTCTCAAACCGATTTTGCAAGAGAGCAGGTGAAAAAACATTACATCTGGCTCTGGTCAGTATCCGTCGTTGTTTGGGATCAGGGATTAGTAATAAGTAGCTGGCCATCTGGTGGTTAAATCATTAGAATCCCACCACTGCACGGTACTAAACAGTTGAAACTTCTATTTACACAAATAAATTGTTGTTTGCCCTCGCCTCCTCTGGAAGCTCTGCAGGTTTGGCTCGGTTAGTACTAGGAAGGGAGACCATCAAGATTCCTATGCAGAGGCAGGCAATGGCAAAGCATCGCTGGCCTGCGGGTCACTGTGACTTGACAGCACGTCCCACCACCACGAGTTTTTTCCCTTTGGGTCATCAGGAGGATTTGTTAGATCTGAACATTCATTCATTCATTCATTCATTCATTCATTCATTCATTCATTCATTCATTCATTCATTTATTAAATTTATTAATTAAATTTATAGGCCGCCTCATCCCCGAAGGGCTTGAGGCGGCTCTCAACACGGCTGTTTCCAACAGCAATTTAATACAGCATAAAAACTGAACCCATCAAAACACAACAGCAGTTAATAACAATAAATAAATTAAAACAACAAAATTGTGTAAAACATACACACACAGGCGCCTGGTCTAAAAGGCCAAAAAAGAAGAAGAAAGAAGGGGAGGAGGTAGGCAGGGCCCAGGATGGAATTAGGGCCCAACCAAGGTGGTCCAGACAAGCAGCTTTGATTTCAGTGGGGGGCGGTGGAACCGCGGCCGGCCCCTCCAAAAGCCCGGTGGAATAGCTCCGTCTTGCAGGCCCTGCGGAACTCACCAAGGTCCCCGCAGGGCCCAGACAGCTGGAGGTAGAGCTTTCCACCAGGCAGGGGCCAGAGCCTTAAAGGCCCTGGCCCGGGTCGAGGCCAGCCGCATCGTCGCAGGGCCAGGGATCACCAGCAGTTCTGGTGATTTTACCAACTTTTACCATTGAAATCTGAAACCTTTGCAGCCCGATTCACCTTCCTGCTCTCTATAAAACTCTGTCCCGCCATCTTGCCTCCCTGGAGGGCCCTGGGCAGAGTTTTTGGAGGTACTGGCTGTTGTGAGTTTTCCGGGGTGTGGCCGTGGTCTGGTAGTTTTTGCTCCTAACGTTTCCCCCGTGGCTGGCATCTTCAGAGGCACGTCATGGTGAACGCATCTCACTGTGACATGGCTCTGAAGATGCCAGCCACGGATGCGGGCAAACCGTTAGGAGCAAAAAACTACGAAGCCACGGTCACACAGCCTGGAAAACCCACAAGAGCCTGACGATCCTGGCTGTGAGAGCCATCGACAATATTTGAAGGTAAACCCTGAAAGGCAGAGAACCTTAATAATATCCCCCTCATAAGAACATAAGAACAAGCCAGCTGGATCAGACCAGAGTCCATCTAGTCCAGCTCTCTGCTACTCGCAGTGGCCCACCAGGTGCCTTTGGGAGCTCACCTGCAGGAGGTGAAAGCAATGGCCTTCTGCTGCTGCTGCTGCTCCCGAGCACCTGGTCTGCTAAGGCATTTGCAATCTCAGATCAAAGAGGATCAAGATTGGTAGCCATAGATCGACTTCTCCTCCATAAACCTATCCAAGCCCCTTTTAAAGCTATCCAGGTTAGTGGCCATCACCACCTCCGGTGGCAGCATATTCCAAACACCAATCACTCGTTGCATGAAGAAGTGTTTCCTTTTATTAGTCCTAATTCTTCCCCCCAGCATTTTCAATGAATGCCCCCTGGTTCTAGTATTGTGAGAAAGAGAGAAAAATGTCTCTCTGTCAACATTTTCTATCCCATGCGTAATTTTATAGACTTCAATCATATCCCCCCTCAGACGTCTCCTCTCCAAACTAAAGAGTCCCAAACGCTGCAGCCTCTCCTCATAAGGAAGGTGCTCCAGTCTCTCAGTCATCCTTGTTGCCCTTCTCTGCACTTTTTCTATCTCTGTTATCCTTTTTGAGATGTGGCGACCAGAACTGAACACAGTCCTCCAAGTGCGGTCGCACCACTGCTTTATATAAGGGCATGACAATCTTTGCAGTTTTATTCTCAATTCCTTTTCTATTTTATTATCAGTTTTATTATCAATTCCTCCCCTTCTCTCCCTCAATTTTCTAGGCAAAATCCTCGTCCACTGTGCAATGGGCCGCAGCCGCTCAGCATCTTTGGTCTTGGCTTACTTGATGATTTACAAGAACATGACTGTGGTCGACGCCATCGATCAAGTGCTCAAGCTATCATGCATCCTTCCTAAACGAGGGCTCTTGGAAATGTTTTGAAATCCTTTGGACATAAAGCTGGCCCAGGAAAGGAGGGATGCCACAAACGGGATCGACTCCAGCAGAGGACAGGAGGGCAGCACCGAGACAGAGATCTAACATTCCCCATTACCCAGAGAACGAGCAGCTCAGAAGAAAGAATCAGGTCGGAGCATTAATTGGGTCATGAGAGCTATTTGTTATCAACAAAAGTATTTAATTGGGAGGTATGGAGAAAAAGAATGGGAAATCAATAGTACTTCAAATGCTCTGCAGGGTGTTTTCAGCTGGGAAATGCACAAGAAGGAAAGCCTTCAAAAAAACCTTTTGGGGGGGCTGAAAATGGTGATGAAATGATGGGAGATTCTATAGCTGAAGAGTAAGCATACAATGGGGTTGGGTGGTGGCTTAAGGGACTAAATTTGAGCTGCATTGAGACTCCTGGTGCTGCTGGCTATTTTGGACACTATACAGCAGTGATGGTGAACCTATGGCACGGGTGCCGGAGTTGGCACTCAGAGCCCTTCTTGTAAGGACTTAATAAAATCCCCCCCACACACACACATCTGAAGCTGGCCTCAAATGCTAGGCTCTATTTATTAGCACAAACCTAAGACCCTAGTTTTGGGGAAGCAGCATGGATAACCCCTGTTAAGCGCTGTTAAACCTCACTGATTTTCATGCAAAAGAACCAACTAAGTATCCTTTACCTGTTTTGCAGGTCAAGCTCGGTTGCACAACCTGCTTTGTTTCTGAGCAAACCCTCCCAGGGTCATGGATCTCTCATCTCTGCTCAAAGAGCTGCACAGTTGCTTCAAAAGCAAAAGCCACCTTCTACCACCAAGCTTACTCCCGAGTAACACCTACTTCTAAGAGCCAACCATTTTTTCTAAACTAAAACCCTGGAAGCATTCAGGTTAAACTGCCTGGCTGGCACTCTATGAATAAATCAGTGGGTTCTTGGGTTTGCAGCTTAAACACTCAGTCTCCCAAAGGTTCAGCCATCACTGCTATACAGCTACTTCTGTTCTAAAAGCAAGGAAGTCTCTAACACTTAAGAGAAATTCACATGATGAGAAACCAGGGACTCTCCTCTCCAGCGCAACGAGGTGGTAGCCATGAAGGCCCCTTTACGTTTCCCCGGTGGCTCTGATTTCCTCTATTAAGGGCTTTCAAACTTATTAAAGGATCTGTGCAAAGTATGAGAGAGGGGGAACCCTGGAAGATCGGCTCATGACTCCAACAGCCTTGACGCACAAAAGTGAAGGAAGATGCATTAAACAGAAAGAAGCTCTTCCCCAAACATGGATTCCTTAATCAGCAAGTCTTCCACTTGGTCCTTTGCAAACTCAGGAAAGAAGAATCCTGCACACGTTGATCCCTAACTGGATCTCCCTTCCTTTCCAAATGGAACAGATACTTTCAACAAAACCCATAGCTGGCACACTTCCGTCGCAATGGCAGCATCACTGTTTGCAGCCCCAACATCATTCCCCATGCTCCATCCATACATGAGGCACCCTTGGATGACCCCCCTAGAGCAGTGGTGGCGAACCTATGGCACAGGTGCCAGAGGTGGCACTCAGGGGAAGCCCTTTCTGTGGGCACACATGCACGCAGTTCATCATGTGGGGGGGGGAAATCCTTTACACACACACACACACATCTAGGCTAGCCTGGAGCGCGATCCTTTACCTGGGAGTAAACAGGTTGCTGGCAATGGAGCCTTGCTTCTGAGTAAACCCTCACAGAATTCGTGATTCACCCACTTGAAGCATTGCACGGTTGCTTCACCAAGCTTACTCCCAAGTAATGCGCGCCTCAGAGCCAACCATTTTTTCTAAACTAAAACCTCAGTATTCAGGTTAAATTGCTGGTGATAAATTTGTGATGATAAATAAGAGTGAGTTTTGGGTTGCAATTTGGGTACTCGGCCTCGAAAAGGTTCGCCACACCACAGCCCTAGAGCATACCTGAGGCGAGTTCTGTAGGCCATTATTTTAAAGATCTTTCAAAGGCACAAAGTATGTCCATCCAAACATTCTCCTTCAGCGGAAAGTTGTTTATTGTTTGTACATCTTTACAGGCTGCCATCTTGCTGAGAGCACTCAAGGCTGATTACGCAAAATATAAAAACTGCATAAATGGACAGCAGAAGGCGTCCAGTCACTGATGCTGTAGGATTAGGATTTAGAAAATAATACCAAGAAAAAGCAGGCCGAGAACCACGACATAAAATAAGCAATGCAGGAAATGGTACGATAAAAGTCGGGGTTGGGGTCCTTTGCCTGCCACCATCAAGCCAATCTTCCCACAGCCACCCCGACCTCTCAGCAATTTTGCTCCTGAGTGGGAGGAAGCTAATATATACTGTATGTGGATGAGGATGGCGGCTTATCCTCCAAATTCTCCAAAAGCAGCAGAGAAGTTGGTAGGTGGGTGGGGGGGCGGGAGAGTCAGTGCAGGAAACCCCGGCCCATCTGAAGACCCTCAGCAGAAAAAGCTCGCAGATAACCAGTATAATTTTTCAACATGACCCCATCTGCAGATACTTAAAAACCTGTGGATTTGGGAGCATGGAGACAGAAGGGAGATTTCCCCTCTCAAGCTTGGGGGAAAACCCAGGTTTGCAGAAAAAAACAGATTAGTTTTTTTAGAACCTTGGGGTGGAATTTAGAAAGAGGAGCCTATTTACACAAGCGCAAATCTGCTCACCAGCGGCGAAGGAGGAAAGCGGGAAAGAGGGGCTTACAGTCTCCACCATCCCCCCCCCCACCGCTAGCAAGCACCCTGTGAAGTTGGGTGGGGGGCAAAGAGAGCTCTGATGAACTGTGACTGGCCCAAGGTCACCCAGCTGTGTTGGAGTGCACTGGCGAATATTGTTCACCAGATAAGCCTCCCACAGCTCAGGTGGCGGAAATGAGGAGTCAGACCTGGTTCTCCAGATTAGAGTGCACGTGCTCTTAACCACTACACCGTGCTGGCTCTCAGGGAGCCTCCGCTGCCCCTGCCTCCCAAAACCACTGTTTATTTATTTATTTAGCTGGTTGCTGTATATACCCGCCCTCCCGGAGGAGGGGCATCAGAGTGGTGAAGGTGGGGGGGGGATGGTAGCAGTGTTTGAGGTGGAGCAGATGACCTGAGGAAGGAGGAGAGGGCTTCTGCTGCTGGACTCAGGAGGGGGATGGGCAAGCAACTGGGACGGCTGGAAAGGGACAGTCAAGCAACTCTGGGTGGGTGAAGGGGAGTGGTGAGCTGCCCAACATGTGGATGGGACACACACACACCACCTACCGCCACCACCACCCACGAGCCTTACAGGTTCCCACTCATTTGTTAGTTTTTTTCAAGAAGCAGTTCTCACCATTTCTCCCCAACGTTCCACACTGAAATTCCTTCTTCTGTTAACACAAACCCCTTAAATCTACGCCTTGCCCTCTGGAGTTACTATTTCCATTTACGATAAACCAGGCCTGAGCGTCATGTCAGCTTGCCTTCCCTGCGGCTCATAACTAGAGCTGCAAGCCTTAAGGACCAACAGCATATGAAAGCTACGCCAGCTCACAGGATGACAATGAGATAACATTGCCCGCATCTCTCGGGCTTTAGACAGGTGTCAAAACGTGGGCAAGAACAATCTCACAGGGCGCATAGGTTTGCACCGGTACTACACGGGAACTATTCACACCTGAGGGAAGGCCTCACTAACGAAAAGCTATAAGCACCTGCTTAAGAGTCTGCATTACTTTCACCGGTTTCTTTTGTAAAAGTAATGGTTGGTTTGGATGTCCGGGGAACTGACTACACCCGTAGCTCTCAAGAAGCGGAAGTGACTCAGCGAAAGCACCTGTGGTACACTTTTCTACCATTTTGAGCCGTGGCTTGGGACAGCTAATGACTAATACCAAGAAAGCTAAAATAATAACAAGGGGGGGGGAGGTTAAGCCATTAACAACAACCCTGACCTGGATAGCCAGTCCCTAGGCCTAGCCTGAACTCATCCGATCTCAGAAGTTAAGCAGGAATTAAGCCCTGGTTAAAATCTGGATGGGCAGCCTCCAAGCAACGCAGAGAGCTGTGATAAAGGAGGCAAGGCGGTAACCAATCCACCTGCAGGCATCCCATGCCACTTGGAAACCCTAAGCCATGGAAAACCCATGGGTCAGCTGTGACTTGGTGAGCTGGAGAAAAGCATTGAATTTGAAAGAAAGTGCAAGCAGCTATATCCGCTGCCAGTAGGCAGCTTTAGGGAAAGCTCAAAATATGGGAGCAACTGGAAGCGGGGAAATAACGGAGGGAGGGGATCTTATAGTAAAGAAAGGTTCTCCCACTGTGCAACTGAATGCGGTATGTTGTGAACCTTTGGCACTCCAGATGTCATGGACTACAATTCCCATCAGCCCCTCCCAGCATGACCAATTGGCCATGCTGGCGGGGGCTGATGGGTATTGTAGTCCATAACATCTGGAGTGCCAAAGGTTCACCTGGAACCAAACTAGGCCCAACTTATACCCGGGCACCTGCAGCGTGGCTGGAACCTTATCGGCTGAGCAGGAAAAAAAGCCACGCACCTTCCCTGGAGAACTAGATTTGGCCTTGGACGTATCTGCCAGGGGAAGGGAAGCAGGGGAAAGGCAGAGGGGGGGGGGCAGGTGAAATATAGACTGGCTGGTGGGAGGGAAGGAAGGAAGCAAGGAAGGGGGAGAAGAAGGTATGAAGACTGATGCTTAAGAAGGAAAAGATGATGGTTGGGAGGGAGGGGGAAAAGATGCCCCCTCCTTTCCTTGCGGGGCTCCCCACTGGAGTTCCCCCCCCCCAGTCTAAGTTTCTGACCCCCTAGTGCCTTTAGCACAAACAGTAGGAGCAACAGTGGCGTAGGGAGGTTAAGGGCACCGTGTATCTAATCCTGGAGGGAACCGGGTTGGATTCCCCAGCTCACGCCTGAGCTGTGGAGAGCTTCTCTGGGGAATTCAAGGGAATTGCCTGTGCACTCCCACACATGCCAGCTAGGTGACCTTGGAGCTGGTCACAGCTTCTCCGAACTCTCAGCCCCACCCACCTCACAGGGGTGTTTGTTGTGGCAGGGGGGGGGGAAGGGGCAAGGAGATTATCCAGCCCCTTGGAGTCTCCTTACAGGAGAGAAAGGGGGGATATCGTCCAAGCGCTCTCCCACTCTTCTTCTTCTAGCTACATTTTCCCACTGGGGCGGGAAGCTGTTTTGGAGTGCATGCACCACTCTGCACTACCTGTGCATCCAGGCAGGGTGCCTGCTGCTAATCCCAATGCGTGGAGCCTGGCAACAGCCACAGCGGCCTTCAAGAATCCCAGCACCCGCAAAAGCGCAGAGTTGCAGAGCCAGATGTGCAGCTTAGATGTGGGGGGGGGGGGGATCCCACCTGGGAGGCAGCGACCTCCGCATATGCTTTGAAAAGAGATAAATGGCGCTTAATGAACATGCCACATGGTTGAACCTAATTGTGGCTTTCTACTTACGGTGCCCACTACTCTTCCCTGCCCTGATGGCACTGAAGGGCCCAGTCAGCAACCCGTTCCGTGTCTCCCGAGGTCTGGAATGCCACCAAGCCAGCCTGAAGTGCTATTTAACTCTCCCCAGCAGGCTGGGCTCTTTCCAAGCGAGTACATTAGGAAATGCTCAGAGCTGAATTGGTAGGCAACTACAGGGACCAATGGTTCCCTTACCCACCAAGCACCCACAAAGAAATTAGCACAGTGTGGTGTAGTTGTGTTAAGAGCAGATGAATTCCCAATCACAGAACCCACAGGTTTTGATTCCCTGCTCTTCCACCTGAGTGGCAGAAGCTTATCTGGTGGGGGCAGGATGTGTTTCCACACTTCCCGGCATTCCTGCTGGGAGTGACGCTTGGGCTAGCCACAGTTCTCTCAGGAACTCTCATAAAGCCTACCTACCTCACGAGGTGTCTGTTGTGTGGGAGAGGAAGGGAAAAGAGCTTGTAAAGCCGCTTCAAGTCTCCTTTCAGGAGAGAAAGATGAAATTATAAATCCGGCTCCTTCTTCTTCTTTATAGAGTTGGGCTGAAAGAGACAGGGTAGAACAAGTAGTTGGCACTTCCACTAATCCTATGAGCTACATGATTGCACAACACTATCTTATAAATAATGCACTACCGTGGAAAAAAGTTGAGAAAGTAGGAAGGAAAAGAAGACTCAACATGAGATGGCTTTATGGAGAGCAGCAGTGGCGTAGGAGGTTAAGAGCTCATGCCTATCCTAATCCCTGGAGGAACCGGGTTTGATTCCAAGCTCTGCAGCCCTGAGCTGTGGAGGCTTATCTGGGGAACTCAAGATTGGCGCTGCTTTTTGCTCCCACCACACATCCCAGCTGGGTGTCCTTGGGCTAGTCACAGCTTCTCGGAGGGCTCTCAGCCCCACCCACCTCTCACAGGGTGTTTACAGTGTGAGGGGAAGGGCAAGGAGATTATCAGCCCCTTTGAGTCTCCTACCCAGGAGAGAAAGGGGGGATATAAATCCAAACTCTTCTTGCTTCTTCCATCAGAGGCCTTCAGCTCAGTCGGTTTACTGCAGAGACCTGAGCAAGGCTATTAATGAGAGGATAGTTCAGAGTCAATTCATATAGCCCAAAAAAATCCAGAAACAACTTGATGGCACTTAGCAGCACACCGCGCTCAACTTAACAAAACACACCCTCAAGCGCACACACAAAGAATGCCATTTAGTGCGTCCAAAACCCACCTGGAAGTAATAGAGAGTTTGAGTTGCCAGCAAAGGGAAGAGCATAGTGCAAGAATTGTGGCGGCTCTCTTGCCTTGAAAATCCTTTGCCGCCACTTGAAGGCAATTTCCAAAATCATTTCCGGTACAACTGGTAGAAGCAGGAAGTGGATCGCTCCCTCCAAAGAAAGTCCCAATTGTCCGATCATCTTATTGAAGAACTTCCACTGTGGAATGAAGGTCTTAGGAACAATGACGCTGAGAGATCAGACTCCATTCTAAGGAGCTTCTCACGGCAACATTTCTTCTGGAAGGATCTTTCAACGGCACGTGGTCTTCTTTCTCTCCTGTTTTCCCATCCAACAAGGAGGCTAAATTCTCTCTCTCTTGGAGTGTTGGAGATCTGAGGTTCTTGGGGCTTTTCTTTATATCTCACACAAAAAAATTGATCTGCCCGAGGCCAGCCATGACACCAGCAAAACCAAGATGCAGTTGGTGGAAAGAGCCATCACGTTACCAGCTGACTTTTGCCAACCCAGCCTTGGGAGGGTTTTCAAGGGGAAGAGACTTTCAGAAATGGCTTACCATTGTGGCAAGTGGCGTAGGTATACAATTTTTATGGGGTGGATTGGAAGCTCAGGAAGGGGCCCTGCCCCCTGCCCCTGGGGCATGGCCACACCTCTCCAAGACCCGCCCCCCCTCAGCTCTGCACAAAGTGCGGCTCTGCCCTCTGCCCTCCTGCCCCCCACCCCTTACAGCTGACTGCACTGGTAGGCAGCGGTTCCTTCCTGCCCTCCCCTCCAGGGAGGCCACAAGAGACTGCCAACCCTGGCCTTGGAGAGCTGCTTTTATAAGCACTGAGGCTGGGGGCGGGGCTTGGGAGGCTTGGCCACACCTCAGGGGTGAGTGGGGACATGGCCCCACCCCCTGAGGCCCGTCCCCCACCCTCAGTGCACATAAAAGCAGCTCTCTGAGGCCAGGGGACAGCAGTCTCTTCTCCCTGGAAGGGAGGGCAGAAGGGACTGCCAGCTGGGAACCAACTGGTGGGGGGGGAGCAGAGGCGTGCATGGGGAGGCAGGGGCGGAGCTTCAGACTTGTAATGGGGGGTTGAACCAAAGAAAAAAAAACCCACTTACCTATTCCGATCCTTGCTTGGTGGTCTCCCATCCAGGTTTTAACCAGGAGCCCGACCCTGCAGGCACTTCCAGAGAAGAGGCCTATCTAGGCCAAACCAATTAGCCACAGATAAAGATTTGGAAGATTTACATACTCGTGCATATCTTTCCTGCTGGTTTTCTGTGTCCCGCTCATCATCACCCACCTTCAGTCCACTCCAGTCCCCCCTGAAGGCAAGTGATTTCGATACTTTTAATAAAGGCCCTAAAATAACAATATGTCAATATAGTGCTTGAGAATTCTCCATTACTCCCCAGATTTTTTTTGTAAAAAAAATCTCTAACCTCTTCCCTCACACAAAAGTATGAGGGAAATAGGCATATCTCCACAAAGGAAATAGCCAGAGACCTGCTTTTAACAACATCAGAGCTGGATATTCAGAGGAAACTTCTTGAACTATCATTACACCCACTACACCAATTTCCTCAAAAGCTGAGTCCTTAAAAATATATATAAGGGGGTGGCGTGCAAGGATGTAACTACAGAAAATGGGTGCCCAGGGGCAAGCAGTGAAATTGTGCCCCCCCCACCCAAAAAAACATCCAACTTCCATCTTTTGGAAATTCTCAAGGAACCGAGTCCTTTCAGTTAAGAACTAGGATTGCTCCAGCCCCCCGAACTCCGTTGGCTTAGCATGAAGAGCCTCCAAACCTTCCTTCTTAGAACCAAGTGACTAGCCAAGTTACTCTCCTTTAGTTAACTAGAGTTGCTTGGCAGGTCTGGGGGGTGGGATGAGGATAGTAGCTAATTGCTAGAAGGTGTTGGCTTGGCTCTGGAGGGAATTCTCGGAAGCCAAACCAAGTCCTTTTTTAGTTCACAACTACAGTTGCTCGAAAGCTCAGCCCAGCCCCCCTCCCCCCCCGTGCTAGCAATACTAACTGTGCTCCAGAAATTGCCGTTTTCATCTGTGCATGACACTTGTGGGAATACTAGCCTATGATATATACCCACCAGTGTCACACCTGAAAATGGCTAATTCTGGAGCACAACCATAGTAAAAATGGCATGGATAATCAGCTAGTAGTGGGGTGCTGTGTGGTTTCCGGGCTGTATGGCCGTGTTCTGGCAGCCCCCCCCCCCCCCACCCCCCCCCCCCCCCACCCCCCCCCCCCCCCACCCCCCCCCCCCCCCACCCCCCCCCCCCCCCACCCCCCCCCCCCCCCACCCCCCCCCCCCCCCACCCCCCCCCCCCCCCACCCCCCCCCCCCCCCACCCCCCCCCCCCCCCACCCCCCCCCCCCCCCCCCCCCCCCCCCCCCCCCCCCCCCCCCCCCCCACCCCCCCCCCCCCCCACCCCCCCCCCCCCCCCCCCGCCCCCCCCACACCCCCCCCCCCCCCCACCCCCCCCCCCCCACACCCCCCCCCCCCCCAACCACCCCCCCCCCCCCCCCCCCCCCCCCCCCCACCACCCCCCCCCCCCCCCCCCCCCCCCCCCCCCACACCCCCCCCCCCCCCCACACCACCACCCCCCCACCAAGGCCAGGCGGCTGTTCTGAACATCAACACCATTGAAACCCTTACACTCTGCCTCCCTTAAGAAAAACTTCTCCCCCCCAGGTTTGTGCGGAAAGGTGCGGTGGAAAGCGGAAATAAGGGAAGGGGCATCAATATTTTCTGAATAGACCCATTGATTATACCCAGAGGAATATCCCACCCAAGAGACTAAATATTGCAAGCGTTTGCGATTAAAGCGAGAGTCCAGGATGGCGTCAATTTCGTAATGCTTGTGGCCATCAATTATAGTCGGCGGGGGTATCTCCGGAGGGTCGTGCCAGGCATTGGAAACGGGAGCCTCCTTGAGTAAACTGGAATGAAAGACAGGATGGATATTACTTAGAGAATTAGGCAAGTCTAACCGGGCAGTGACATCATTAATCACTTTAGTAATCTTAAAAGGTCCCACGAATCTTTTGCCCAGTTTTGAAAATTTATGTACGTCTCTGAGATTCTTGGTAGACAAATATACCCAGGCGCCCACACGTAAAGGGAAATCAGAGCGGTGCTTATCCGCTTGAAGCTTTTGGGAATCTTTAGCTTGTTGTAAGGCGGTCTGGACTGTTTTCCACCCCTCGGCCAGAGATGAAATCCACTGTTGAAACTCAGGAGGATTCAACGCTTCTTCGGGTAGTTGTGGCAAGGGAGGGAAAGACCGGCCAGACACAATTTCGAAGGGGTTTTTTTTTGTACTGCTATGAACCGCATTATTGTAGGCGTATTCTGCAAACGGAATTAAATCGCACCAGTTGTCTTGGTGATAGTTGGTGTAACAACGTAAATACTGTTCCAGGGTTCTGTTCGTTCTCTCCGACTCACCGTCACTTTGAACGTGGTAGGGGGCGGCAATTGCCGGGGCGGCCCCCAACAAGCCCAGAAAAGCTTTCCAGAACTTTGAAATGAATTGGGGCCCGCGGTCGGACACCACCTTGACGGGGGAGGAGTGTAGACGATATATATGCTGAATGAACAGACGCGCTAACTTAGGAGCGGAGGGGATGGAAGTACATGGGATGAAATGGGCTTGCTTGGAAAATAAATCCACCACCACCCACAAGACTGTGTTGCCCTGACTCTCTGGCAAATCCGTAATAAAATCCATGGAGATGACTTCCCAGGGATGGGAGGTCACCGGGAGAGGCTTTAACAGACCATGTGGCTTTCCCGGAACGGATTTGGCTTCCGCACAAACAGAGCATCCTTTGATATATGTCTCAATGTCTTTGCGCATAGCGCGCCACCAAAATTGACGGCGGGCCAAATGCAGAGTCTTAAGGAAGCCAAAGTGTCCAGCCGAGCGGGCATCATGACAGGCCTCGAGAACCTGCTTACGGAGGGGGGGAGGCACGTACCAACAATCCCCCCGCTTCCAAACACCATTCACCAAGCGTAATTGGGAGTCACCTTCCTCCGCTGGCGGTTCGCGCAGCCCCGCCTCCTCGAGTTCCCGCAGGAAAGGAGAGACCAGGCTGGGAATGGGCGGTGAAGGAGGAGTGGATGTCTGAGATCGAGTGACAGCCAGCCCCAATTGGGAGGGAGAGAGAACAGTGCGCGGGATGTCCCGTAAGGCAGCTCCACCCCTCTCCCCGGGCAGGCTCGAGAGCGCATCAGCCAGTTTATTGGTTTTTCCGGGGGAAAAATGGACAGTGAAAGAGAAACGAGAAAAGAAATCGGCCCAACGGAGTTGTTTTGCGGACATCTTGAGGGGGGGTGGAAAGGGCGGCCAAGTTCTTGTGATCCGACCAAACTTGAAAGGGGTGTTTAGCCCCCTCCAGCCAGTGGCGCCAAGAGGAGAGCGCTACTTTGATGGCCGCAGTCTCTTTATCCCCTACAGTCCAGTTGAGCTCAGCACCGGAGAATTTTTTTGATAAATAAGCACACGGAACAAGCCTATCATCTTTATTTCTCTGCAACAGGGCTGCACCAAGCGCTTTGTCCGAGGCATCCACGTGAACCACAAAAGGAAGATCTGGGTCAGGGTGTTTTAGGATAGGTTCGGTAGTAAAAGCTGATTTCAAATGTTGAAAGGCTGTCTGACATTCCTTAGACCAAGAAAGGGGGGCCCCGGGCTTGGCAGCCTGTGGGTCTTTACCTTTAGTGCGTAAGAGGTCTGTGAGTGGGAGAGTCAGTTCAGCGAATTGGGGTATAAAGTCACGATAGAAATTAGCAAACCCCAGGAAAGACTGGAGCTCTTTCCGATTGGTGGGGGCAGGCCATTGGAGGACTGCTTCGATCTTAGCAGGATCCATTTTTAACCCCTCGGAAGAGATCCGGTAGCCCAAATAGTCTATGGAGGATTGGTGAAAACAACATTTAGAAAGTTTTGCAAAGAGGGAGTTGTCGAGCAAGCGTTTTAATACTTCCCGAACCAAGGCTTCATGCTCCTCCAGGGTTTGTGAATAAATTAAAACATCATCTAAGTACACAACTACTCCCTTGTATAGTAAGTCATGTAGAACTTCGTTGATAAGGGCCATAAAAGCTCCGGGGGGCCCACTTAACCCGAATGGCATTATTAAGTATTCATACTGTCCAAATTTTGTGTTAAATGCAGTCAAATGTTCATAGCCTTCCGCAATCCTGACTCTGTAGTATGCTTCTCTTAAATCCAACTTAGTAAAAATACGTCCCTTGCCCAATGCATCTAAAAGGTCCTTGATCAGAGGCAAAGGGTATTTATTGGACAGAGAAACCGCATTGAGTCCTCGGTAATCCGTACAGAGCCTTAAAGACCCGTCCTTTTTTTTAACAAATAATACCGGAGCAGCATGTGTGTGTTTGGTAGCTCGTCGTATGAATCCGCGAGCAAGGTTCTTGTCTAAGAAGGCACGAAGTTCCTTCTCATTGGGACTCATGCGGTAGATTCTACCCTTGGGCAGTTGAGCCCCTGGCTGTAATACGATTTTGCAGTCAGTGTCTCTATGGGGTGGCAATTGATCGCATTCTTGCTCCTGAAATACTCTGGCTAAATCCTGGTAAGCCGGTGGAATGCCGGTGGATTCGGGAGCAACAGCTGACGAAGCCAGGGGGTGTATGTCATTAGGAGGTGAGTTATCCCCCCAATTCATGTGTTCTCCACAGGGAGGGTCAGTGAATTCTAAGATCCGTTCTTTCCAAATGATATTTGGTTCATGCAACAACAACCATGGCATGCCCAGGACAATGGAGTGTTTGGCCACTGGGGCCAGAATAAAACTAATTTTCTCCCAATGGTCAGCGCAATGGAGGAGAACCGGTTGCGTTTTGAACTGGGCCGGTCCTTCAGCCCCGAGGGGGCTGCCGTCCATTTGTGTGAACGGTATGGGCTTAGCTAGGGGAACTCGGTCTAATCCAAGTTCTTCAGCCACTTGGGGCCGCATTAAGCAATGGGAGCACCCAGAATCTACAAGGGCTGAGGCTATAATACGAGTGTGCTTAGCGGGGTTGGCCAGAATCGCTTGAATCGTAATGGGAGCGCTGCCTTCACTCACCGCATCTGGAGTCGAACCGATATCCATGGGCGTTGATGAGAGGCAAACCACCACTTCCCCCTCTTCTGGGTCGCCTTCGGTAACCGCCTTAGACGAGCCTGTCGGAGGCGGCCCGGATTTACGTGGTGGTTTGGCAGATGGGGTGCGCGCAGCCGGAGCGGTTGGCTTCTGTTTTTTCGGGCAGTTGGCAGCTAGATGACCCGGTCCTCCGCAGTAAAGGCACAATCCCAAACGGCGACGGCGCTCGGAGGTGGTTTCAGTAGAGACTGCTGGGCTTGACTTGTGAGTCGCAGCGGTGGTCGTAGCAGCGGGTTTTGGGCGTGGGCGCCCCCCGGCACGAGCGTAATCCAAACGAGACGCCACTTGAGATCCCAATTCGATCCATTCAGCAATAGTGCGTGGGATCCGAATAAGGAACACCGTTTCTCGCAGTTTGCCGTCGACGGCATCCGAGAAGTATTCACATTTCATGCGCTCAGGCCACTCAGGAGGGAGTCGAGCAGCCGCCGCACGAAATTCACGGGCAAATTCGGCAAAAGAGCGGTTGCCTTGCTGAATAGATTTAATGGTGCGGATGGCTTCATTTTCAGCATCCGGATCTTGGAAGCGAGCCCTTAAGGCTTGGAGGAACGCAGGCACTGTGCGAGTATCATCCCCTTGCAGGTCAAAAAGAGTTACAAACCAGTCGGCTGCCGCTCCATCCAAGACGGAACCGATGTCCCGTATTTTTTCGCGTTCAGACCGGTACAAATCGTCATAGTCCTCCATGTGGGCATCGAGTTGCAGGATGAAATAGGGGAGTTTGGAGGCGGTCCCATCGAAACGGGCAGGTATCGGAGGTCTGTAGTATCCTCTCTCCACGGCCCTCGGAGCTCGCTGGGGCGGCGGTTGCGCAGGTTGAGGCGGCGGCGCAGGGAGAGCCGGAATCGGTGGAGGTGGAGGCACAGGTGCCGGCGCCGCTGGTGCTCTGGTGGGAGCAGGCCTTTGGAAGGTGGCAGATACGCGCGTAGCAGGACCCAGAAGCGTCGCCCCTCTGGCGTTGGCCGTACCGGTAACGGCGTAGACTCCAGCTTGGGGCATCTTGTCCCGCTGCTTCCTCAGCTCCTTTTCCAAGGCGGCTAAGTCCCTTTCCTTGCGAGTCAAGGCATCTTGGTGCGCATGCAAAGCTGCTTTCTCTCGTTCCAGTTTGGCCAGTTCGTCTCGTTGAATGGTTGCAGTTAGTTCACTTTGTGCACGCATGGCCTTAACGTTTTCGCGTTGACGCTCTAAGTCCATTTTGGAGTGTTCCAGGACCTTATCATGGACCGATAGATTCTGCATATATTGCCGTTGCAACGCGTCTTTGGCACGGTCCAGTTCGAGTTGGATTTCTTTGCGCTGCTGTTCCCGGTCCTTTTGCAGGTTTTCACGCTCTTGCTGCAGCTGCTCCCGTTCCTCTTCCCATAGCTGGCGTTCACGGGCCCATGCTTCTTGGGCATCTCGCAGACGGCCCACTTCCTCATCCCAGCTCTCTTTTGACGGGAGGGGAAATAGGTCCGGATGAGAAGGCAGGCTTTCTTCGGATTCCTCCTCATCGGAATTCAGCACCTCGTGTCCACCGGCGGCTCCACGGGGCGCCTCTGGTGCAGCTGCTGATCCGGGATCTGGGGGGTTCGATTGGAAGCTGGTACGGATACCCCTCCCAATCCCCGATAGAGTCCCGGTTTCAACGGTGGTCTTAGGACGGGCCCCAGTGCTATGCCACGGTGGATTCTTGGGAGCATCATCGAAATACGAGTCCAGGAATCGTTCAATTGACTCCTGGGTTGCCGCATGAAAAGTGGTCAGGCCCATCTCCTCTGTGACAGGTTGCATCTGAGGTTTGTAATCCACACGGAAACGGGTAGGTATCCGATCCACAGGCGCACGGTCCATAGACAGCGCCCCAAACGACTCATGCAAGTCCACATGATCGTTCCCTCGTCCCTCGTCCCAACGAAGTAAGGGAAGACTCGTATTGATACGAGGACGGGAAAGAGTTACCAGCGAGACCCGTTCTCCCGCCGGTTCCTCCAAATCCAGAAGGGAAAGCTCGGAGCCCTCTTTGGGGGCTACCGCGCCTTCCACAGTTTCAGGAATATTCAACCTCTCCATGCCGAGACACCAGAGGTCCACTACACTGGGAAGATAGACGAATTAGGTTTCCTGCCACAATGTAAGGAATTCCATAGAAGCAGAAATAAAAGGCTTTTTGGTGTAAAAGACCGTTTATTCAGACATCCTAGAAAGCTCACGTACACGACGTGGCAGGAATAAAGTCTCCCGCCAGAAACACAGGTTATAACTCTGTCCATCCCATCCCCCCTCCCGGTTTCTCATGGGAACGGTGTTCTCATCTCCCTCGAAGAGATAAGGCCTCCACCAGAGTCTCCGCCGCAGATGCTGGCCCATCGCCCGGATTTTGGAACTCAGTCAAGGCCAGGCGGCTGTTCTGAACATCAACACCATTGAAACCCTTACACCCCTCTCCTCACTGGCCCTGAGAGGAAGAGGGCATGGGGCTGGCCAGGTGGGCTCAGGGATGCCCTTGTCCTTGCCCACGTTCGGCATGGCCAGTGCTGTTGATCTCTCTCCCCTCCCTGCCTGCCTTTCCCTGGCATCACGATGCATGGTCCGGAGGAGGCAGCGGCAGGAGCACCCCGGACCCCTTCTCGCTACGCCCCCGGTACTGTGATACCCACAGCGACCAGACCCTCGGCATTTATTTATTTATTATATTTATATACCGCCCTCCCCGAAGGCTCAGGGCGGTTTCCATCAACAGTAAAAGTTTAAAACATCGTATATATAATTTACCTAAAATACATAAAATACTAAACTATAGATGGCTTCAGCTATTCTATTCCCCCTTTTATGAACCCACGGGAGGCCAGATGTTTGCTTTTTATCGCGGTTGATATCATCCCGGCTGGCCAAACGCCTGGCGGAATAGGTTCGTTTTACAGGCCCTGCGGAAACTTTGTAAGTCCTGCAGGGCCCTGATCTCACCTGGAAGCCTGTTCCACCAGGTAGGGGCCAGAGCCGTAAAAGCCCTGGCCCTTGTGGAGGCCAACCGGATCGCCTTGGGGCCAGGGATCACCAGGAGGTCCACCTCCGATGAGCGGAGGGGCCTGGAAGGGCGATATAGGGAGAGATGGTCCCTCAGATAAGCAGGGC
This sequence comes from Sphaerodactylus townsendi, assembly GCF_021028975.2. Classification (NCBI taxonomy): domain Eukaryota; kingdom Metazoa; phylum Chordata; class Lepidosauria; order Squamata; family Sphaerodactylidae; genus Sphaerodactylus; species Sphaerodactylus townsendi. Next base: position 20,133 of record NW_025949914.1, read on the forward strand.
CAAGGCCGCGAATGGCTTTGAAGGTCAATACCAAAACTTTAAACATGACCCGGTACTCGATCGGCAGCCAGTGCAGTTGGTATAGGACCGGCGTAATCCGGTCCCTAGCTGTTGCTCCGGAGAGGAGTCTGGCTGCCGCATTCTGTACGAGTTTCAATTTCCAGATCATGGCCAAAGGTAAGCCCGCGTAGAGCGAGTTACAGTAGTCTAGTCTAGAGGTGACTATTTAAGACACATGTGGAAAAAAACACAACTGTGAAAATGCAGAGGGAGAGCAGAGATGCAGAAGAATCATATCCAAGCCGACTTCAATACTTGTGGACTTAGAACACACACAGAGAGAAGTAGTCCATATTTTCTCCAGTGAAGTAAAGGAAATTGCCTGAAGAGGTAATGATGCCCGATTAGTGAATAACTAATCTATGTGACCTGAAGCACAGACTGAAGCATTTCCAACCCGTGAAAGGTTTCATTCATTCTCTGAAAAGCAGCATCGTACCAACTATTCTGAAGAGAAAAAAACCACAAACCTCTGGCTTCTTCTGTAGGCTGAAATACATCCATTGTCCAAGAACCACTGTGAGAGAGTCACCAGTGTATTTAGTAATCCTGGGCCCCTTCCGCACAGGCAAAATAATGCGTTTCCAAACCACTTTCACAACTGTTTGCAAGTGGATTTTGCTATTCCGCACAGCTTCAAAGAGCACTGAAAGCAGTTTGAAAGTGCATTATTCTGCATGTGCGGAAGGAGCCCTGGTCAGTTAGCCGAACAACAACTCATCAATTCAACTCTTATCTCTTGCCTTTCCATTTTTATCCTGCTCTCTCTCCAATCCGCTCAGAGAAGAATACGTGGTTCTCCTCTGTAGTTTACCCTCCCCAGTCCTAGAACAACGGTGTCACCATTACATAAATCGGCTCGACTCTTTCATGGAACTGTCCATTCTGAAACTGTGTCTTTGAGTTAGCTCAGCAGAACTTACAATAGAGTCTGTAGTTTCCCAGCAGTTAAAAATATCTACCTCAAATCAAAGCGGCTGAGTAGGTAACAGGCATTTAAACAGATCAACAGTCCATGTAATAAGTGCTTATAGGTTTTAAACATCCCTTGAAAAGGCATTCCTTCTGGCAGCTTATTCCCCATATGCCTCAGCAGTAAGTTGCAGCGCCGTTGCCAAGGTGCATTAGAAGAAGAAGAAGAAGAAGAAGAAGAAGAAGAAGAAGAAGAAGAAGA
>NW_025949915.1:0-10724 GCF_021028975.2 Sphaerodactylus townsendi
CAGCCACAGATGCAGGCGAAACGTCAGGAGAGAATGCTGCGAGAACACGGCCATACAGCCCAGAAACCACACAGCACCCAAGTGATTCCGGCCGTGAAAGCCTTCGACAATACGTTGTGAGGTTGTTTACATTGTTCTCTCCGCCTCCATTTTATCCTCAAAACAATTCTGTGAAGTAGGTCGGGCTGAGTGTCATTGTGATGCACTCAGGGCTACCCAGCAAGCTTCCATGGCAGAGCAGAAATTCATACCTGAGTGTCTCAGATCCTACTCCCACCATCATACCCCACAGGCCTTCAAAAATACACAAGCTACAACTGTCAAAATGACATGTCAAAAATTAGGGGGAATCCTTGAACAGCTAAGGAAATTTCCTTAAATGTTCCTTAGCTTAATATCCAAGCCCTGAATGCTAACCACAGCTCAAAGAGCAACCAGGACTTGGCTAAAATAGAAGACATTTTGAGAGGCAATTGAAAATCCCCTGATGAAGGAAGTTCTTTTATTGGTGCTGAGAACTGCAGTTCCCCGGAGACAATGTGATAAGGTGCAATTGAATGCACCAACAGCTGAGAGAGAGCTCTTGAGAAAACAAACTTCTTACAAGAGCTTGCTTAGATAACTTGCAAGTAATAAACCAGTTTGGAACGAAGCCAAGGGAGTTGTTTATCCATAGCTAGGGAGAACTGGCAGTGCCATCCTAAGGAGAGTCACTCAGGTGTAAGTCCCTTGAAACCATGAGCTAGAGAGAGTAACTCTGAAAAGAATTGTCCTGTGGTTGATGCTGACCCAGTTACAATCTCAGACTGATCCCACAGTATTCTCCTGAAGATATAGATAGTCTTATTTATACTGTGCTCATCTCCTTCAGAAAACATATGTTAGATTATCCTTGTTCTTTGCACTAGTTCAACATGATACACAAAGAGTCAATATGATACACAAGAAAATGGTGATTGGAACCCCTCACAATTTTTTAAAAAGCCCTACATTTGCCCTTAAATGGTCATTGCTACAATTTAGGGATAGGTTATTAATAATTGTGTAACAAACCCTATCATGGTCTTCCTCCCTTCTAGGCTTACCAGGTTACATGTCATGGTGAACAACCTCTTGCCCCAGTTTGCTCTCACAGCAGGAGAAATGGGAAATGATGTTGCAGACACTGGACACAGTTGCAATGTATGTGATACCCCATTTGTGGTGATGTCACCCCCAGGTTTTCACTTGGAAATGACATCTCTGTATTGTGCAGTTATTCCCTTGCTGTGACCCTGAAAGCTCCTGGAATTGCCAGAAGCAGTCCCAGCAGCTCTATTTCCTTCTCATAGGAAATAATGCTTCCTTCACTTCCTCACACCTTTCTTAGTTCACTCTTTTCTCAGCCACTTTCCCCCCACTCTTTGCTTCTTCTTCTCTCCAGCACCTTCTTCTTCCATTTTTTGCTTCATTTTTCTTCATCCCCTTCCTCTGCTCTCGCTTGCTCGCCCTCCTCCTCTTCCTCTTCCTCCAAATCATATCGATTGCAGCCATTTTGGATTACCTTGACAACCACACAGTACTTAGGCAATCAAAAAGGGCTGCTGAGCTCTTGTAAAGAAATCTCATGAAATCTTGGCATTTTAAAACTTTTATGATTTATCTCTTTATTTTTTAAAAAGAAATTTTTTTCCACAAGGGGTTTCCTTCTAGATTTGTAGAAACATTGGTCCCTTCTGTACCTGGCCCATTGTGTAGATTTATTTTTGATCTACACTTTAGTACCTGGTTTACAGCCCCATCCTGACTGGGACAGCGGGCAGGGATGGCGCCACCGTGGCACCACCCCATCCCTTCTAGAGGGCTTTCCCTCTATTTCCTTTTAGGGCAATAAGCCCTAAAAAGTTTTTAAAAGGCAAAAATTCCCCATAGAAGGAAATAGAGCAGCAAAATCATGGCCGCACCCCCCAGAACACCTCTGAAACACCCCCGGCTATTCCGATGTAGTAATTTGCCCACCTGGCTGCCCAGGTAAGGTGCCCCTCTGCCATTCAGCTCCCTGCACCAGCAGAAAGGGCATTTCTCCTGGTACAAGAGTGCTCCAGCTCCAGAGGAAGATTCAAACCCCTCCCCCCATTGGTCTGTTAGAATTACACATATAGCTATTTAGATAAACCTTTGATGCTACTTTCCTTCATTCTTGTATATTCTTGTGCTATTGCTATTGAATGATTACTTCCTTTGTACATCTTTTTATATTTTTGTCATAAAACATATTTGCTTTATTTTGGGAGCAGACTGCCATCAGTTTTACAGTGATTTATGGATGTTACATTTAAATATGATTCCTAATCAAGATAAAAGTATCCATCTGGACTTCTGTTCCACAATGTGAACATCTGGTGCTATGCGCAGATATCAGAACAGTCAGACTGTCACTGTACCCAAAAAAATTCCTTTGGTTAACATTGGCTAAACTACATGCTAATGGTTGAAAGTTGTCTTGCTAATACTTTTGGGCTGCAAAGGTTTAGGCTCCAGAGAGGGGTCTGTTCCCCCACCACCCCAGATTGGACTGTTAGATTGGTGGAAGTCCCGAAGGGAAATCTGTGCCCAGTGGCTTGTTGTCGTTAGGGGTCCTTTAACCTCTTGCAATGCCTTGAGTTGAGCAGAGGACTGTTGTGGGGAAAAAACAGTGCTTCCATGAAGAATGCCTTGCACTCACAATTTGAAGAATCCAGCCTGATATTGTGAAACTCAGTCTTATTTGGTTGTGGTGGGTTTTCCGGGCTGTCCGGCCGTGGTCTGGTAGATCTTGTTCCTAACGTTTCGCCTGCATCTGTGGCTGGCATCTTCAGAGGTGTATCGCAGAGAAGAGTCTGTTTGCAGACTTCCCTCTGTGATACACTTCTGAAGATGCCAGCCACAGATGCAGGCGAAACGTTAGGAACAAGATCTACCAGACCACGGCCGGACAGCCCGGAAAACCCACCACAACCAGTTGAATCCGGCCATGAAAGCCTTCGCCATCTTTCTTATTTCTCTAATGTACACAGAGTACCAATCCTCTGAATGGGTAAATTATATTGAAGATATATAGAAAAGATCGATAGAACAGGGATATCTCTACACTCGTTGTTTTTGGCATCTGCAACAGCTGTCTACAACAGCATAGACATAGTGTTTCAAGAACTCAGTGTTGCAGCCAGGAAAACCTCCACTACACTTGGGGATTTTGCCATCACCTGACAATCTGGGATCCTACTTCCATCACCTAATCAATGCACAGCAAGCCAGAGCCTATGTGCTTGCTAGGCTAAATGTTTTACCTTCAGGCTAGCTCTTTGAAAGATTCCAGAAAATCCCTTATATAGACTGACTGTATCCCTGCAGACAGTGCTGTATAGAAACTTAATCACTTTTTAATATTGTCTTTTCTATACTGATATTCGGGACAAATTTCTTAGTACAGTTTTGATTAAATGGAAGGCATTCTCTGATGAGAATAAAGTATGGTTTTTCCACTCTAGCCAAAATCCTGTTATAATGTGCAAGGTGACAAAGTTCTTACAGATGGCCATAAGACTTTGAGAATCTAAACCTTGATCTTGCGTTATAATTGGATCCTGTGTTTCTATACTTTGTTTATATGCCAATAAAGATTGTGTGATTTGTGAAACTCACTAGGGAACCCTTACTATCCTATTGAAAATAAACTGAGACTAGGCACTTTTTTTGGTTGTTTTATTTTGTTTTTCAATAAGGGAGGTTAAGTACAGCTGGCATCTGAAATGACCTGTTAAACATTTGTTTCTCAAGTCTCTACAATGATTTCTCACTTAAGGTACAAGAACTGTGTGACTGACTTCATTATAGCTCCCAGGAAAAAAGTCCAGGTCAATAGTTTCCCCACCTAGTTAAATACAGGTCTGCTTGAGAGCAGTAATCTTCCCAGCAAGAGGGGAAGATTCCTAAAACCAATCTGGAGTTCTGGGAACCTTGGTTCTAAGTAACCTTTGTCTTGTGTTTGTGTTTGTCTATAATGCAAGTTACATATGTATTGTAGCTCCTTCCAGAAAGGGTGAAAGTCAGATTAAAGTGATGAGAGTGTCTAATGAAAAGTATGAATAAAATGAAGAAATACTCATTTAGGTATAAACTGTATTGCCATGTCATATGCAACATAATGGTGAATTATAACAACAGAGATAGTTGTAAAAAGCAAATAGCTGGCATGTAGCTAAATGCATAGATTCACCACGACTTTCTTGTATTTCTCTAACTTTTTAATAACATTCTATTGTACAGCAAGTGACAAGCCAAATTCAGCTGTGTGTCTAGGGCAAAGTGGCACTTGAAAGTTGACTCTGGTGGATTCTGCACAGCATAAATATAACATCTTTAGGACATTATAAAAAGATCTTTTTCCCACTGTATGGGAAAATGCAAGCGTTGCCTACCAAAATAATATTTTTTCCTGCCTGCTGCATGGAGCTCTTCTCAGTTTCATAGTGGCACCCGCCATTTTGTGTGCTGCAGCAGGTGCTCCAAGGAGATTCCCCACAGAGTTTTCCCCTACTTGCAGCTCATTCATTTGCTATTTCGCTATAAAACACAGATGAATAACATTTGTTTTGCCTAGCAATTCTGTGCATGTGTCATTTTTCCCTTTTTTGTTTTGAGGGGACTGTCTGCCAAGCTGCGATGACACAAATATGCGCATATTGCATCTTCTCTAATTGTCTTAGTATAGCTTTGCAGACATCTCTCTAAAAAAATTAAAAAGGAAAAAGGACACATACACAGGATCACTAAACAAACTTTATTCATCTCCTTTTTACAGAGAAACAGCAAACAGATGAGCTGCAAGCAAGGAAACCTCCATGCAGAATCTGCACAGAGAATCTCCTACAACCACAAAATGGGGGATGCAAGTGGTGGGAACAAAAGTAAGAGGTTTGAGCAGGAGAAATATTGTTTCCTGCCTGCTGGCATTTGCTCAACAGGCAGGAATTGTCTTCAACTTGGGTTGGGGCGGGGGGAGAGATCTTTAGCAATCTTTGACAAACCGGGGTTGATAGAAATATAACAGGCTGAACTCGTTTAGGGGAAGAGAGAAGTTCTTCCCCAAAATGGTACTTATAACATCCTGAAGACTTTATGTTTGAGCTATGTGGAATCCACCACTGTTTTGTACAGTTTCCTTAAATCTCTGTAAGTTTCCTTTGTCTTTCCACATCTTCTAGCAAGTTGCTGTATGTCCATTGGTCAGAGTTATCTTTGGCTTCATTGTTGATGTTGTGGCCTAAACCGGTTGAGGTTGGTGGTGGTAGAAAGTGGATGAAGTTACTCAGAAATTTTTGTTCTCCTTAATGAGCTAAATAAATGATTGAGAAGACATTGTCTGTTTTCAGATTTTTTAAGTCAACAGAATGAGTGTGAAGGGTTGACAGCATGCTTTTCCTCTGGCCTGTGCACATTTATAGGAACGTACAGATAGAATCAGTGTATACACCAGGGTATTGGTGTAGGACTGACACTATACATTCAAGGTTCCTAGAAAAAACGAGATTCCTGATTGCATGGAAAATGTTGGACATGTATAGATTCTGTGCATAAATTATACTCAACGTACATGGATTGGGAAACTAAGGCCCTTTCCGCACGGCAACGGTGCAGGGGTGCGTCGGCATAAACAATGAGTATGCGTAGTGACTGGAAAATGTAAGATATACTATTTGTGTTCTCAAGTTGTACATATTCCTTGGGATCATTTGGAGACTATGAGATGGCTGCATCAAACTTTTTTACAGCGTCATCCAGTCCCCAACCTTGTTCTGCATTATCCATGCAGGCCTCTTAAACCCCTGCATTATTTTTTGACAGTCCTCCTGCCCTTCCAACCTTTTTCACTAGTGAGAAAACTGGTTGAATACAATGATGTCTGGAGCACGTGTACAGTAGTCAGTGTTTGTTCATATTATCCTCTCCATTCACCATTTATTACAAGTTTTATAGTCAAGCAGTGCATGTATTCAGTCTGCTAGTCTCCCAGTAACATCTGGAGAATTCTCAGCAGTATCTCCTTTGTTGTGGCATTCCCTTCTACAGATTTTTACTAGAGGTGATAAAATACTGACTTCACTGAGCAAGCATTTAATGGACAGGAATAAGCCAGAGTTTTTTTATGGCAGCATATTTTTATAAAGTTAGTTTTATCGATACAGATTATCTTTTACATTGGCTTGGCTATTCTTTTTGTTGTAATAATGGTATGATAATACTATATATGGTAATGTTATTGGTTCACAAAATTAATAACCAACCTGAGACCTGTGAACAGTATGTGCAATAAGACTAAGTAAGTTATCAGAACAGCATCCTCTTTCTGAACTAAACATTATTTTTCTGCCCTTTCTCTGGAACTCGGGAATGTGTTCATGGCACGGTTTCATTTCAGCCTTGCAGCACTTCTCCGATATATAGTAGGAAAAGTAATGGCTTACTCAAGACTACCCAGTGAACTTCGTGGGTTCAATAAGTTGAGGTCTCATACTAATTTTGCATCTAAACCAGTGGTGGGATTCAAATAATTTAACAACCGGTTGCAGTGGTGGAATTCAAATAATTTAACAACTGTTGTTTACAAGCACCATTTTAACAACCAGTTCTACCGAAGTGGTGCGAAACTGCTGAACCCCACCACTGATCTAAACCCAATATGCCAGCCAATGCATCACAGTGATTGTGCGAATCCTTGTGGAAACAATTGTACGACTTTGACCCATTAGTCAGCTCACCAACTGTGCATCATGGCTTGTTTGACAACTCCTTTGTTTCTGCCGCTCCAGGTGAACTGCAGAGAAATCAACTTACTGACCTCTGGGTAGACCAAGATACATAGCTGCTGTCTGAATTTGACTGGGTTTGTCACAAGTCATGCAAGCTTGTGACAATATCTGGATGCATCTGAGTATATATTGCAACCAATCAATGGACCCTTATTGGGATAACGAAATAGGGTATAAATGAAAACAAATAGAGGGTAATTGCCACCAGTATTTTACTGATTTCCTTTTTTTCAACAGAAGTTTATTTTATCTTCCCTTTGACACCACATTGTAGGTCATAATAGGAACAATTAAAACACAGTGGTAATTGAAGATACTTCTGTATAGCTCAGAATAATTTTAATGTTCTGTTGCTGTTCATTTCCATATTAAGAATCTGCAACAGAGTAGAATATAAAATTTATAAAAGAATATTTGTCTGGGAAAGTTTGTTGAATTATTATGTTAATACTCTACTTTAAATCTCTCAGAATCAATTGTGCAGGGTAGGACTCGTATGTTTCAGAAGCTTGTTAATAGTTGCTTTTCCTATCTGATTCTGTCTTGAATCTGTGCCATAATACATTTTACTGATGGCCTACTTGCTAGTGAATTAAGGAAATGCACTTCAGTAATCCGCTGATCACATCTAAAACAATTATTCTTTGTGAGGTAAAGTTGGAAGAGTCACCCACTTTGGATATTCAAGACATAATTTCAAAGACAGCCTACAGTTTGAGTATAATTGATATTACGCCATGGAATTCTTATGCTCGCTCGCTCTCTCTCTCTCTCTCTCTCTCTCTCTCAAAACAGTTCCCAATGTTCTGTCTTACTGTGGCATGACTAAAGCTATGCACACTTAATTATAAATAGCAAAGTAGGACTTATTTCTGAGTAAACGTGTGTAAGTTACACTTCAAAAATCATAACCTGGTATTTATCTAAGATGCCTTTTTTCCTGAATTAAAATTTTTAAAAAGCATGTTTCATTTTATTCCTGGAAAGTTTTATTTTTATAGTGTACTAGCGGGCTGTGGCAATTGTCCTTCTCATCACAGTCCGCAACCTACACAGATGTCCATGCAGGTCCAATGATCCCCAGCATAGCCTTTTGGGGTGGTCAAATGGAATCCCTCTTTCCCTTTTCAATTGACATTGTTAATATGGTGGTGCAGAGTGCGAATCCCGCTGTCCATGAGGCTGGTTGACATGTACCAGTCCTGGCTTGGGTAAGGCAGAACTGGAGCAAGGAGGCTATCCTAGTCAGGCAGCAGAGGCAGGGTGGTGAGGCTTCAGATCGGGAGGCTGGAAGCTCCCTGGGTTCTCAAAAGGGCTATGTGTAAGCAGCTGAGCCAGTAGCAGTGTTGCCTCGGCCCCTACCCCGTGGATTTTCTTAGAAGAAAAAGGCAAACTCCAGCTCGCTTTTACTAAAAGAGAGCTGTGGTGAATTTGGGTGAGGAAGTGGGTAAGTGGTGGTTGGATGTGAGGGGGGGGGCAAAGTGAGGTATGTGAGGATGAGCTGGATGTGTATTGTGTGGTAGCAAAGGGTGAGGCACAGAGAGTGAACGTTACTCATGCAGTGAGGGGGGGAACCCCCCCTGACGTCTCACACGGCAAAGTGTGTATGTGTTTCACTTCCACTTGTATTACCTAACAGTATTACCTATTTACTGTTTTCACTGCTCATCTGTGGCCATCTGCGCGAACATTATAAGGGCATACCAAGGACTCAGGCCACAGATGAAGCTGCAAAATTTTAACATTCTAAGGGTGATAGCAACACACAACAGCTTCATGGCCTGAAAGGCTTAGGAAAAAGACGTTTTACGTGGCTCAGGTATGGACTTTCGGTGATTTGAGGGTCTGATTACCTGCCCGCAACAGGGAGGAACGTCCTGTGAAAATTTGGGGGTGATCCGTCCAGCAGCTTCTGAGGGAGACCATCAGGGACAAACACACTGTTAGATTTTTATATATATAGATAACAATAAAATTGCCTAACCTCAGAGGAGCCCCATGTTGTGGCAAGAGTCTCTGATTTGAATGAGCCTCCAGATAGAAGAGAAACTTGAGCAAAGATGAAACAAATAGCCTCCGTTACCTGAGGGAAATATTGTTGTATCTCTGATTGGATGATCCAGTAGTACTGATGATGCAAAGACCCATCCGGCTCCCATGAGCCCAAAGTATTGTTCCATAGTGGAAAATAATTGGGCAAGGAAAGGCCAGAACAGTGATTTATGAAGCCACATATCTTCCAATATAGTCCTGTGTGCTAGTTGTGGTTCTTCAGTTACTGTTATGTTAATAGCTTCCCTGCTTAGGGGAGCCTACCTGGCATAAACTAGAGCTTGTACCTTTTTGATTTTTTAAAAATTTCTGCTTTGTGGATGTGTGTGTTTGTGGGGTCTAGATATTTTTTTTGGCAGTGCTACAAGACCATTCTATTTGTGAGACTTTTATGGAGAAGGGAATTTGGGTTTTTTATTTTATTATGTATGCTTTTCATTAGTGAATTTGTAAGTTACCATTAGAAAAGGCGATATATAACTGTTTTAATAAATAAAAGAATAAATTGTTGTTCCTGAAGGGGAACTTAGAGCTTATGAGAACCTTTACTTGAAGTAAAGTTTTCTTTAGGGCACACAACACACAGTTTTTATATATCTCATATATGTAGGACATGAGATAATGCTGTGAATACTAGTTATGAGTTATAGGTGGATTCTAAATGGCTAGTGTCATCACAGAGAGGGGTTTCATTGCCCTTCGATTTTGCAGTTCTATTCAGCTTCATGGATTGAAACCTTGCAGGATTGTACAACATATTTCTGGGAACATGGCACCCCTAGATTCTTGCAATAGAAACGTTATTCTCCTAAAAATAATCATGGGAATTTGCTAGTTTACTATAATTGACTGTTAAGAGCCCAGTAGCTGAATTCCCTGTAGTACTGTAGAGCTGGAAATATCTATATTGAAACTAAAGTCATATAATTGTAAATTGAACTGAATGGTAAAATTCATTTCTATCTATAAATAAAAGTAAATGTTAACTTTGTTAAGTTATCTACCTTATACTTCTTAAGTGAAAACTGTCTGAATAGCCATTAGCTTATATATGTACATGCCATCAAGTTGCAAGCTATTTATGGCAATCTCAGTGAGAGACTTTCAAGGCAAGTGAGACAGAGAGATGGTTTGCCATTGCCTTCCTCTGCAGAGTCTTCCTTGGTGGGCTCCCATCCAATCTTACTTACTGGTAGCTTCTGAAATCTAACAAGAGCATTCAATACCATGCTACCTTCCCTCTCTACCCATTAGCTTAAGTGTAGGGTTTTGTTTTGGTTTTTTCATTCCTGTGCTGATTTTGATGGAGTATCTGAGATTGAGATAGTAACCCAATGAAGGACAAACTACATGTTTACCCTGCAGCTGAGTATAACTCTAGCCTGTCAGTCTGTTTACCATTTCAATGTATCCTTAACTCTGTGCAAAGAAAGGGCTTGGTTGGGGAACCACTCACCTTCCAGTTGCTGGCTCATTAAAATATCCCATCTATTTTACTTATGCAAGAGTTGTTTCTGAGGTAAACTGGGCTGGGGCAAAGGGAGCAACTGTGATATAAAGTTTTAGAAGGAAAGTAGTTAGCATAGAGATGCCAGCCACTAAGTGGGACCTGGGGATCCCCCAGAATTTTGTCCAGATTACAAAGATCAGTTCCCCTGGAGAAATTGGATGCTCTGGAGGTTGAAATCTATGGCATTGTGTGTCCCTGTTCTCTTCAGGTTCCAACCCCAAGCCTCTAGGACAGGGGTAGGGAACCTGCAGCTCTCCAGATGTTCAGGAACTACAATTCCCATCAGCCCCTACCAGCATGGCCAATTGGCCATGCTGACAGAGGCTGATGGG
>NW_025949916.1:0-10722 GCF_021028975.2 Sphaerodactylus townsendi
TCTGGAGAGCCGCAGGTTCCCTACCCCTGGATTAGCCTGTACACTCCCACACAGGCCAGCTGGGTGACCTTGGGCTAGTCACAGCTTCTCGGAGCTCTCGCAGCCCCACCTACCTCACAGGGTGTTTGTTGTGAGGGGGGGAGGGCAAGGAGATTGTCAGCCCCTTTGAGTCTCCTGCAGGAGAGAAAGGGGGGATATAAATCCAAACTCCTCCTCCTCCTCTTCTTCTTCGGCCCCGAAGGAGGAGGAGAGCTGGCAGGGGAGACCCTCTTTGCTCCCTTCCTCAACATCCTTTTAACAAACCAATTGCATTATACTAGGGTGATTTCTAGACTTCAGGAGGCTTCAATCTGAATCCACTGTTTTGATCCAAGTTGGCTACTACTGCCAAATCCACTTCTTTTGGGGACTCACCTTGCAAGCGTACAGCCTCACAGGGTTGGCTTTTTGTTGAGACCCGGGAAAGGCTACAAGGGTCTTGGTCTCTGGCTGTCTGGGTAGTCTGAGGGGCTGGTGGCCGGGGTACTCCGAGGTGTGTGGATCCCCACCGCAGCCTTTGTTGCTTTGTCCCTGCCCAGCCAACCACCTTCTCCAAAGTGGCTCCCTGACTTGGGAATTGGGCCCACTTGGCAACACTGTGGAGGTGGATAATTTGTTTGTTTGTTTTATAATAAATTTATTAACATTTTAAGAACAATGATACAAAAAATCATACATTGTACATATAAAAGAAAGGGGGGGAAAGAATAAGAATGGCAAGAATATACAATTATAAACACATATCAATTTCTCCAGAGTCTTTATAAACTTATAATCTTTTCCTTGCTAAATTAGTGTGTCTGGTCTGGACGTAAAGTACTGTTAAAGGAAAAGAGTGGCCGAAGAAAGAGGACAAAAAGAAATCGTAGGTCAGGCCACAATCTAACCTTCTACAATTTCCCTCCTGAGAATTAAATCTGCAGAGGTGGAGGATTTGTGAAAGGGATAGTATGTGTGGTGCTCAAGAGCAGGTGGACTCTAATCTGGAGAACCAGGTTTGATTCCCTGCTCCTTTACACTGGATTTGTTTTGTTTCTGCACTCCTACATGCCAACTCAGTGAGCTTGGGCTCGTCACAGTTCTCTCAGAACTCTTTCAGTCCCTCCTACCTCACCAGCAGTCGTGGGATTCAAATAATTTAACAACTGGTTCTGGTGGTGGGGTTTAAATTATGTAACAACTTTGTTTACAAGCACCATTTTTACAACCGGTTCTGCCGAAGTGGTGCAAACCTGCTGAATTCCACCACTGCTCTCAAGTGCCCCTTCCGCACACGCAAACTAATGCGTTTTCAAACCACTTTCACAACTGTTTGCAAGTGCATTTTGCTATTCCACACAGCTTCAAAGACACTGAAAGCAGTTTGAAAGTGCATTATTCTGCATGTGCGGAATGAGCCAAGGTGTCTGTTGTGAGGAGAGGAATGGAAGAGGTTTTTAAGTCCAACCAATTGAACTGGTCGGTAAGAAACATTCAGAGGTGGTTTGCTATTTCCTTCCTCTGCATAGCGGTACTCTGTCTTAATCAAGGTTGACTTTGTTTAGCAGCCGTGCTCTGATAAGATTGGGCTACTCTGGGTTATCACAGCTGCTATGAAAGAAGCAGCTACTGAAGTCTTAACACTGTACACGTGTTTGTGCATAATATATCGTACTGCTCTGAAAGTCTTTCACAAACCTGGGAGATTGTGACCTCTATTTTGTCGCTGTTATCTCACGAAAGAATGAAAGAAGCCATTCTGTACGATTCACAATGTTCACAGCCATTCAAAAGTTACCAGAAACTCCACACACACAGCAGTATTATTGGGTAAGTAATGCCCTTTCCCTCTGCCCGATAATGTGCAAATAGCCAAGCGCAAACCTTAGCCAACAGTCTGGTAGCCCGGAGAAATATTCAGTTTCCTAACAAACGGCAAAGATGCGTGAACAAAAGCATTCTGCTTTAGAAACCGGACACCCCAAAGCAACATTAATTGGTTCCCAGGCATGCAGGCAGCTGCTATCAGAGGTGGAGTCTGTTGCCTAAGTTACAGCATCTTCCAGCAGGGAGGGGGTCACAGGCTGCCGGTTCTCAACGGACTTGCACCTCAGGAGTCCTTGCTTTGCAATAGTTGCTGGTGCCGTGCGCAAAGAAAGGAGGGAAGCATGAACAGCAGAACACCTTGCAGAGCGACCAAATTCACCCTAGCTTTCCTTGCGTGTGCTGAGCAAAGTGGGGTTAGCGCATGGGCCGCTTCTCTTCAGCGACCAGCCTATCAAGCATTAAAGAGGCACAGGTGCATCTCAGAGGTAGGTGCAAGATACTCCAGGATGGTTTTGTTTCTGTGTTATTACTGGGAAATTTCTTGGTTCAACCTGTTGGTTGTGGTGCCCAGCCTGGTGTTGTGTCCGATTCCTTTTGGGAAGGATGTGCTTTGCCTATGACGATAAAAGGAACATTACAAACAGCTGGTTAACTGTGAAATCCTAAGCAAAGTTATGCCATTCTAAGTCCATTGAAGTAGCAGTGGCGTAGGAGGTTAAGAGCTTGTGTATCTAATCTGGAGGAACCGGGTTTGATTCCCAGCTCTGCCGCCTGAGCTGTGGAGGCTTATCTGGGGAATTCAGGTTAGCCTGTACACTCCCACACACGCCAGCTGGGTGACCTTGGGCTAGTCACAGCTTCTTGGAGCTCTCTCAGCCCCACCCACCTCACAGGGTGTTTGTTGTGAGGGGGGAAGGGCAAGGAGATTGTCAGCCCCTTTGAGTCTCCTCAGGAGAGAAAGGGGGGATATAAATCCAAACTCTTCTTCTTCTTCTAAATGCGTGTAGAACAGTGTAGCTCTGTTTAGGATTGCACTGCAAGATCATGGTATGGTTGGGTCAACAGCAAAAGATAGATGGTACAGTACCTGAAGTATTGTGTTGAAGCAAAAACAAGCAGAGATATTGGGTACCTTGTATGCTAATGAAGTTTAAAAAGAACCACAGGATTCCTCTTTTCAGTTACAAAGATAACTTTTGTTTACTTCATGGTACATTTCTCAACCCACTTTCATTCTCTTTTAAATGTCAGTAAGATGTACATTTCTTTGCATCATTAAACATTTTTTTTGCATCCTTTACAGTGCAGTCCTAAGAAGTGTTCCTCTAGTCTGAGTCCATTGAAATGAATGAGCCCAGTCTGGAGTAGCTGTCCTTAGAATTGCACTATTAATGTGTCCTGTTAATACTTACTCATTGCTTCGGTTCTGTGTTTAGACTACAGCCTTATTCTGATTGCCTTGTTGAACATCCTATCCATCCATTGAGAATGGCAGATGACAAATAATATAACCTTGGGCTACTAGTCACAGCTCTCTCTGAACTCTCTCAGCCTTACCTACTCACAAGGTGTCTGTTGTGGAAGGGGAAGGGAAAAATGATTGTAAGCCACTTTGAGACTCCTTAAAGTAGGGTATTAAAAACCATCTCTTTTTCTTATTCGAAATAAATAAACAATCTAATAAACTAAGAAATCGGAGAAGCTCAAGAAATGTCCTTCACGGGAGACCCACTGAATGGGCCTGGGAGTATTTGAGACTGCAGCATCTCTAAATCTGAGATGTGGCCTCCAGGTGGTGGCTGGAAACATCCCAGAATTAACCCCATCTCCAGGCCACAAAAATCAGTTCCTGAGGAAAAAATGGCAGCTTTCGAAGATAGACTTTACACGCTTCTATCCCACCAAGATCCCTCCCCTTCCCAGACTCCATTCCCAAAATCACCAGATACTTCTCAACCCAGAGCAGCCAACCCTAATAAAGTCGCATGTATTATACCCATGGTTGCCAGTTCTCAGTTGGAAAAGTCCTGGAGATTGGGGGTGGAGCCATGGGGTTTGGGAAACGAAGAGCCTTATCAGGGTAACACCATAGCATCCACCATCTGGAGCACTCACTGTCTCCAAGGTGACTAATCTCTGTAGTCTTGTGATCAGGTAAAATCCCTGGTGTCTAGGCTCCACCTGGAGGCTTACAACCCTAACAAGGGCTCTAGGGTGCAATGTAGGCTTGTCAGTCCACCAAAGGCGTACCAAGACAAAATGGTGGCTGGGGCAACACCTGCTTCAGCCCTTCTGAAGGAGCAGCAGTGGCGTAGGAGGTTAAGAGCTTGTGTATCTAATCTGGAGGAACTGGGTTTGATTCCCCGCTCTGCCGCCTGAGCTGTGGAGGCTTATCTGGGGAATTCAAATTAGCCTGTGCACTCCCACACATGCCAGCTGGGTGACCTTGGGCTAGTCACAGCTCTTCTGAGCTCTCTCAGCCCCACCCACCTCACAGGGTGTTTGTTGTGAGGGGGGAAGGGCAAGGAGATTGTAAGCCCCTTTGAGTCTCCTGCAGGAGAGGAAGGGGGGATATAAATCCAAACTCTTCTTCTTCTTCTTCCTGCCCCCCACTTACCTCAACTGGCTGCTCTTCCTCTGGGGTGGCAAGTGCCTGCCATGGGCCCGCAGGAGTCTGCCAAGGGGCGCCCCTCAGCCAGGGTAGCAGGCTCTCAGTCCAGCTGCTCCTCCTCCTGAAGGAACAGCCAGGCCGGGAGCCTGCTGCGGGCCCGCAGCCAGGCCGGGAGCCTCCCAGCCCAATTGCTCCTTCAGGTGACGTGGGGGGTGCGATTTTGCACCCCCATTTGACCTAATGGGTGGTGCCTGGGATCAGTTGACCCCCATGTCCCTCTGGCAGATACACCCCTGCAGTCCATCAAATCTGCAGCACTTTGGCAACCCTGGTGTGGTGACCACATGCAGGGCCCGGGGAAACTCTTTGCAGTACTACCTCCAGCCAGCAGGGGCTGCTGTGGTTTCTGTAGGCCTCCTGCAAAGGTGTCAGCATTGGTGCCCTGTGCTTCCCAGGTGAAGCAGAGCAAGGACACCAAGAGGAGCATCCATAGCAGGTGGGGCAGGCCTTGGGTGCATCAAAAGCAGGCATTTCCACGTAGGCCCAGGCCTAGTCGCTCTCCCATTTCTGTCTCCCAGGCCTAACTGATGAACACACCACCTTTCAGCCCCAGCCTCCCTGTTCCCAAGTAATCTTCTGTCCCGTGTGCTTTTAGGATCGTGGCCTCTCTTTTTAATTTTATTCTGGGGCATTACAGCCCTGCCAGGTAGTCAAGCGACTGCCTTGGCCACAAAGCTTCCCTTATTTTAAAGTATTTGGTGGGGCGACCTGGTGTTTCACTCCCATCTGAGCCTGGTTAGGGTAGCTGACAGGGCTGGAGAAAAAGGCCCCATCCCTTTAATGCAGGGGTCTTCAAACTATGGCCCTCCAGATGTTCATGAACTACAATTCTCATCAGTCCTGCCACTTAGCCATGCTGGCAGGGCTGATGGGAAGTATGATCCACTGAACATCTGGAGAACCATATGAACTGAACCGTCGGTCTGTTGAATGGGATATGCGCGCTGTGCACAATGTGTGAGTGTGTGAAGAGCGCCGTCAAGTCCCTTCCCACTCATGGCTACCCTAATTTACTAGGTGATGTTATTTACCTCCATTCTATACTGCCCAAAGCTTCAGCTGTCTGTTTCCGCACATCAAACCACTATTTGTTTGTTTGTTATTTAAACATTTACATCCTTTCTTTTCTCTTGGTTCAAAGCAACTGACAATAATAGTTAAAACATCCCCACCTTTAACCAAAAGTAAAATAAGAAGTAAACTGCAATGAGCAGGTTGGCATTCAGCGTAATAAGCATGACGTGCTGCAGGTAATCTGGCTAAAATAGCAGATTGATCAAATATGCCCGACTTCGTTTAGTCTACATTTATTAATTACTTTCAACATTCTCCCTTTTCCATTTGGATCTCACAACAACCCTGCGAGGTAGGTGAGAGTTTGTAACTTTCCACTGGCTGTTGGCTTTTCTGATAATATTTGTACATGTGCAGCAAATTGATTATTGGAAGTTCTGTTTTGGAAATTCATAAATGGTGTCAGCCAGTGTCGTAATGTACCTGTTTCTTTAAGGTTTACATATGTGCTGTACATTAGGGATTTTTGAATACTGACAACAGTTCTCCTTTTTCTAAGAGAAACCTCTCTAATTTTTTTCAACTGAGCAAATCCCTTTTATAGTATAATATGATTTCTTTAATTATTGTTATTACTCGTAAGCAGCATATACATTTCCTAAAAAAATAAATATCAGCTTATCAAGTGGAGCTCATGGTGGGTTGGATCAGAATGAAGATCTGGCAGTGTTTGAGTTGTGGATTTGCAAATTTGGAGAGTGGACATGAGTGCGAGGCTGGGCGTTTAGTTGTTTCAGTTTTATTTGATTGTCCTGGTTATATCTGCTAGAATGCTTATGTGACTGCCCCTCTGATACTGTAACAGTGTCACACAATTCTAAGCAGAATGGACTTAGAAAGGTGTAAGCCTATTTATACTGCACTGTGAAGGAGCAATCCCAAACAGGCCTACTCAGAAGTTATTCAGTGGGATGAACTCCCAGGAAACTGTCTTCCAGAAGGGTCCAGATGCAATACATCTTAGGTAAAACTTGCCTATTTTACTGGTTGTTTACTGATAAGATGTGGCTTTAGAGTTTCATTCTTATGACCAAATTTTTGGATTATTTTACATTTTAAAAGGCAGCAGTAGAACAGTAACATCAAATTTAACAGATGTGTGTGGGGCCAGAGCCGCTTCTCTGGTCCTACACAGCTGGGTTAGTTTTAAGAAAAACTAAGTTAGAAATAAAAGCAAAAGGCATCTGAAATTAGAAAACAAACAGACAGTTTACTTAGCACAATATAGCAAGTTACAGAATGTGAACACTCCCCAGTGCCCTCGAGTGATAGACCCAGAATTCAGAACGTTACAGAATGAGATGAGATTCACAAAAGGTGACCTTCCACAACCCCCGAGGGAAAGGCTGGAAGCTTTAGAACCAGGAGGTGACCTCCTCCGGGAAGGAGAGGCACCGTGGTACTCTCAAAGCGAGGGGAACACGCCCCCCTTCGGGTGGCTCTCAAGTAGGAGAGTCAAGCTCGATATATCGAGGAGGAACCTGAGTTTTTGTAGATGCAAAGACGTCACGCGGTCAAGCCCTTTACTCTACGTATGTATGATCCACATTCCTGGAATCTCATTGGGTCCAGATCTATCTTCTGCCTGCGGTTTGCATGAAGACAAGCCACATATTCTATGCTTATTTCTATGAATTCCGACTGCGGCTGTAGAGCTTATGGTAATCCTTGCCCGTATGCCAATGCATACAAAGGGCTACCACCAAAAGCCCAAGAAACTCACTGTCTTCCATGAAAAACCCGTTATTATTGCCAGTTGGCTCTCAGAGAAAGCCAATGTCCTCCCGGAGGCTGTGCAGCTAGGCTATGCAGGCATTCTATAGAGGTCATGAGATTCCCTTCTCTCCCAACAGTTTGAAATGATTCCTATTTCTGAATTCCTCACAGTTTGGAAAGATGTTAAAGAACATTTTCTAGCAATGATTCCTAAGAAGAGATAGAATTATAAAGGTAAGAATGCAAATGCATGTAGAGATATGGTCCATTCTGTTATTTCTATGTTCATTTTAAGCTATATAGAAGAACTCTTATTTAACTGAAATCACATTGGTTTAGCTGGTTCCTAACATGATATCATAAAATTACCTTTCTGCTGTCACGTGAATAGAGATCCCAAAGGATGTTATCTGTAGCCTGCCTGCATAGAGTAACATGGCTTTTGACCCTTACCAGAACATGCAGGCTTCAGCTGGTCACTATACAGAGACACTCCATTTTGATTCTTAAATCCTTGTTTCATTTGAATTAATCCTCCTTGATTAAATACACAAATTTATACACATTCTGATCCATCTCCACATGTGGATCTAACATAAACATAACTTCGTCACAACCATAGCAGTCTTGTTATCATTCCTAGTGATACAGCTTTCGTGACACTTATTTCTTCCAGTGTGATCAAGGTAATTCTTGTTTTTTGCAGATTGTGCAAAATGAGTAAGAATATTCAAGAGCTGAGGTAAGACTGGTTTTTATGCACTAAAACAAATATCAGTAACAGATTGCAAATGATATTTTGATCATAGAAATGTCCATAAGGCATGATTTTAAAGAGAGAATTCAGGATTCATTCATTCTTCCCTGCAATGTATTTCTATTAACAAAGGGAACTAAGTAATGATGAGAATATTATTTTCCTGCACTAATGTAGTTCTATTCAAGACAAAAGATGCTTTTTATATAGAAAGAGTCAATGCATGTATTAAGTATACGTAGTGACATTTTCCCTTTGTCTTCAATCTCGGCTGTTCTCAATCCCACTTTGTGCAATTGAATAATGGATGATTTAGGGAAATCTTCATATGTATGCATTGGATTTCACAGGGAAGCGCTGGAAAGGCAAACCAAAGAGACCTTAAAACTTCAGGAAGAAGCAACCAAGTACTCTATGGATTCTGTCGCACGTCGAGAAGGGGGGTCTTCTCCAGGTATGTACATTTGTGTGTGTGCGTAAAAAAATCACTTCAGTCTTGGAGAATGGCCCCAGTGCTGGTATTTATTGGTCCTGATGGCTGCAAGATTATTCTCAAAGGTTTGCTGAATGGATGGTTGGAGAATCAGAGGTAGGAAAAGTGGATTCAGGTCACACCTTGAATTAATTTGCTATCCCCAGAATTCAGCTGCCCATTTGTAAACATGGTCTGTCTTGTTGAAGGCTTTCACGGCCGGATTCAACTAGCTGTTGTGGGTTCTCCGAGCTGTGTGGCTGTGGTCTGGTAGATCTTGTTCCTAATGTTTCGCCTGCATCTGTGGCCGGCATCTTCAGAGGTGTATCACAGAAAGAAGTGTGTTACACACTGTGTCAGTGCAACAGATGTAGGTGAAACATTAGGAACGGCCACACAGCCTGGAGAACCCACAACAATTAATGTTTGAGTGGACAGTGCTAATCTTGATGGGCCAAGGTTAGAGTCCAGTAGCACCTAAGAGAAGTTAGCATCTGAGAAAGGAAGCTTTGACTGCTGAAAGCTTATACCCCAAAAATCTTGTTGGTCACCATGGTTCTACTGGACTAGAATCTAGTTCTTCTATTGGCTGCTCTCTGAAACTATGTTGATGGTAGAGAGGTGGTGAACTCCCTGTCGCTCCCTGTCTTCAAGCAGCAGATGAATAGCTCTAGGCTGATTCTGCACTGAGCAGGGGCTTGGACTAGATGACCAATTTGCCTCTTACATCTCTGATTCTGTATACCAGGGATTTGATTCAGTATCAGACAGCGTCATGTGTTCCTTTTTTATTAGATGCTTCTGTTTCATTTACAGGCAGCCCAAGGCGGCTGACTTCTGGTGCACACAGCACAGTGCTGGTAAACACCTCCATCGCTCCCAGTAGCCCACCCAATATTTCGCCCTCTAAACGTGAAGGAGAAGTCGGGAGCCCGAGGAGAAGCGGTACCTCTAGGAAAGAGCACACTGAGAACATATTGGAAGAATATTCTCAGCAAGTCAGGGATCTGCAGAAGAAGCTAAGCGAAGTGAGTGTTAAGTTTTGTCCTTGCTGTGGTGTAATAACTGCCAATTTAACTCCAGTGACGGGACGTTATAGCCTGTACCGTGCGTTCTCTGGATGAAAGGAAGAAAAATGATCCAGGTTGTTTGCCAAAGTAGTCTGCATTCTGTGCAGATCTAAACTCAGGTCGGCAACTGGTGTAAATGAGTACAAATGAAGGGATTCTTCTTGATATGCACATTAAACTTTGCTTCTAGAAGTCATGGGGAAGAGAAGGTGTAGAGAAAGAGGCTGACTGCCACTTCTCAAAACGTGGGTCAGGATTTTGAAAGGCACAACAAAAACTCAGAGGCTGAAACTTTAAACAAAATATTGTTTGCGTTTATTGAGAGCTGTACCTTCTCAATAAACAAAAGAATAATAGGAAAGGAGATAATCAAAGGGTTAAAATATACTTGCAGTATTCTACAAAACAACGGTGGCTTTTGGCAGCAGAACTGTAAGCAAAGATCAAAACAGAAAATATTGCAAACCAGGCTGGTCTGGCTGAGTTTAAGTTATTCAAAACAACTATGATAACATACAAAAAAACAAAGATACGCTCAGGCAGTACAGAGTAACAGGCAATAGAAACAGAGTGAAAAGGAAGGTAGATCTAGAGGGTGACAGCATTGAAAGCAATTATACAAAATTATTGCTGAGTTGGCATAAACGAACCAATCAAACTCTCACACCAATTTGCAAAGACAGCATAGTGTAAAAACATTGTTACCACCAGGTGTAATGCTTAAGGAAGGTCGTTAGTCCTAATAAGAAGAAAATACTTTCAGCTGGGGTGTGACTTTTAGCTCAAACAGAGTAGAATGAAAGCGATAAAGGCAATTTCTCCACAGGAGGGGATTCCACCCTCTAGCTTTGTAGGTTTCATCCGAAATGGCCCATCCATTGACCGGCCTCCACAGTCAATTGGCCACCATCCTTCAGGCCAGGCAGTGTCTCCTGCATTGCTCTGCCTGCTGGCTGTTTGAATGGGCAGAGAGCCACTGAACAGTGACAAAAGAGCCGCATGCTGTGGAACCACAGGTTGAAGATCTCCGGTGGAGGAGAAATAGGACTCTTTCATGATTTTCTTTTATCTTCTGCAGGCTACAGAGCAGCACGAGCAACAGAAGCTCACTTTAAGG
>NW_025949917.1:0-10717 GCF_021028975.2 Sphaerodactylus townsendi
TGTATCTACCTCCAAGTTGCTCTTGGGATTTGTGGTTGATCCCCCCCCCATCCGGGAGAGGGTCTGGAGATTACCTTTTCTCTGTCAAGTGGGCATTAGTTTGCCAGAGCCAGAACTATATAGGCAGGGGCGTAAGCCGCATGGTTCAATTCCCCGGCTGGTGGTAGATGTAAGAGGTTGGAGACTTGTCCAAAACCCGACCAATTCCCTCCTCTGACTGTTGCCCATCATCGCTTCGCTTCTTTGTTGGCGGTGACTGGTGGCTCTAGCAACCTGGGCCAGCGCCAGAGCTGTTGGTGCCAGTAATCTCTGATGAAGTCTCTTGAATCCACCATGACTGCAAGAATCTGGCAGCCCCAGAAAACGGAAGTGGACTGGAAAGGTGGTGTGAGGTGTGCATTCCCCAGTTTACCTGTGATGGTGCCCCTTTGGGTTCTGGCTGTGAAGCTTCGCTGAACCTGAGAGGAAGCTCTGCTGGGAGGTACCTGTAGCTAAAGAGTCGGTGCGGGACCTTTGCTGCCTTTTGAGGAATTGTTGTACCAAGTGCGTGCCCCAGCTGATGCACCTGCCCTGGGTGTCACCCCATTAAGTCCCCTTCGCAGGTATATAACTGGGGCAGTATCCCTTACGCTGCAATCTCATCTTAAAAGTTTCCGCGATTCAGGGCCGGAATTTTAAACGCCCCGGGGTTCGAAGCATTGGTTCCCGGGTAGGGGGAGGATTGGGGCCACACCTGCAAGCTCACACTTTGGCTGCAAGGGCATGGTGGGCAAAAGTGGGTGTTCCTGCACCAAGGTGCCACAGTTAGTGCCACCCCCCACAGCTAAATCCTTTTGCTGCTGGTGCAGGGCCCTGCACCTGAGCTCCACCCCCCCACCTAGGGCTCCACCAGCAGCCCCTTTGTCATGGGTCCAGTGCTGCTCCCCAATGCCAGCTGTTTTTTTGCCCCTGGGTAATCCAGTGGCGTTTGGGGATCATGTGCTTCCATGCCTCCCCGGATTGTGCTGGGTAGTCAGCATTAGTATAGTAAACAATCAAGAAAGGTATGTTCCTCCAAGATGGGGAAACAAAAGAAACCATAATTTGTGATCCACTTTCTTCTACTTCCTATGGTCTTTGGGTAGAACTAAGCACTAACCACATTGGCCAATGCTAGAAAACAACTCCCCAATTAATATTCCCTGACATCAGTCACTTAAGCAGCTTAAGCATAATCCATCGTGGCAGTTATGCACATATAACTGTTATGGGGAGTCTTATGGGGAAAAAACGATTTCAAAAAAGAATGAATCGATCTCTTTGTGTGTTGCTTTTGCATACTCTTAATTAAAATGCAATGATACCTTATTCTATCCCTCTAATTCTGAAAACTTTATAAAACCTTGAATAGGGAATCACTCGCACCAAAGGGGTTGTGCAAGGGTCTTATCAGGAACAGTGTATGTCCATTAGCTGTACCCTCTCAAGCTAGAGTTCATTCTTAAGAAAGGGTGCCTGGGGAATATCACCAGTGCCAAGCAACTGAAACTTCCTCCCCATTGCTTTCTCATGAATCTATCTGCCTTTATGATGCACCTCCCTTGTAAATCCTAATGTCACAGTTGTAAGCTTACTTAATCGTGCCAGTGAATAACCAGGGCTAAATCTCCAAAGACATGACTTCACAGGTGGAGAGCAGCAATGCTTGGCTCTGTACTCCCCTGTAGCTTACCTTGAAAAGACATGTCAGTCTATTGAATCCTGCTTGCAAATAGAGGCCATTATGTCTCTCGTGAACACTTTGGGGACAGAGCTGCATACAGTGACCAAGCAGTTGTATGACATCATAATCAGAATGTCAGAATGGATCACAGTAATTTCACGATGGTACTTTTACTGGCTGGATGAGTTCTTTCAGGTAAAGAAGGTTTTTTCACCGAAACTTTCAATGTTATCACAAACCAATGGAGATTTTTTCTTTCATCAGTTTTCATGTCTGCAGAATTAGATCACAACACAGAAGTCACCTCTCAGCCTTTTGGTGCCTTCCTTATGGAAAAGCACTACTCACTTTCCACCCGCCTACTTACAGTAAAGTGGCATTTTGCATGTAAACAGGAATTCCTCTCATTAACTAGATATATAAGGCATCTCTTCTGCACCTTTGTGACAACTCTATGGATACTTTCATACAGTCTTTTCTTTTCATATAATTACTGATCATGCCACAGTCTGTGCAAAAAGAAAACCCTACATACCTAGTCACATAACTTTTTCTCTGAAACTAAAACAAATTACAACCATGGTGTTACTCCAAGGTGGAGACAGTCTCTCAATAATGCGGGAATATTAGCTTTAGAGCAGATTGCTTTATTAATATTGGGCAAGAGGTTGTAATGAATCTTTAGTACTAATATACATGCTAAATCAGCTCTTGGAAGAAAAAAACTCCACAGAGAAGAATATAATGCAAATTCTGACAATCTTTATTGTAGGGATAAGGGGTTTATGATCATTTGATCTCAATGCAGCAAACATGCACACACAGAATTCCTAAGATATAGATAGGTTGGAAAATAGATTTGGAATAGAAAGGGTATGGGATATATAATACAACCTGATCAAATGACGCGAAAAAGATCCAGGATTTAGAGCCAAACTTTGGTTCCAGGGGGCAACACTGCTACCAATAACAGTGATAGGAGACAGAAAAGATGTCAAAGACATTGGCAAATGGCTCCCTTTGGGGATAGGATCTCTTTATAGCTGTGAAAGATCCACCCCTGGGGATGACAGGATGTAACCTTTGGGGATGGATTTTTGGACAATCTTAGGCCTCATCTCCACATTACCCAGAATAATGCGTAATCCTTTCAAGCCGTAAGCCAGGGCTCTTTTTTGAAGCTGTGCGAAATGGCAAAAACAGTTGTGGAAAAGCAGCTTGAAAGTGCATTGCTATTTTATGCAGCGGAAATATTGATTTCCTAGGAGGTGTCAGAATGGGATTAGTTTTGGAGAAACAGTTGAGTATATTGTAAGGTGCGCTCAGAAGAAGTTAGTTACAGAAGGCTGAGCATCTGGATTAATAATATAATCAGGGGAGGTAATGACATCAGGAGTCTTCGTGGTGGCTGAAAATGAGTATTCATCGCCACTTACTTCCAGTTCTGGGACCTCCTCCCAGTGACGCCTCCTGTCCTTCTTACCCTTACTCAGTGCATCAACATGGGGAAAGCGGGAGGGAACCAATTGATACCTGGATTTCACTATCAGCACTCTTATAAAAAAAAGGTGACCCACGTTCTCAGAGGCAGTATGTAATCAACAAAGAATTATTGTACAAAGATACATAAGGAGGAAACTTTTAAACTGAACGGGTTGCTACTTTCAAGAGCCAATCTGAACTTCTCGAAACTATGAAGTGAAACTTCGTTACTTCGCTTAGGGCTTAAAATAACACATCACATTTACATATGATTGCCATTGGGACTTTGAAGGCATGTGGCAGCTGTGAGTTCTTTATGGGGAACACTACTCTGGTGAACAATCAAATGTGATCAGCCCTAATTGTGATAAACAATCTTTTCTGGTAGTAAATATATAGAGTATGGAAGCCAAAATGTTAGTTCATGATTTCTTGCTTTATAAAACATCCAATAAAATCTGAGTGCAATTATATAACAAACTATTATTTCCCTACCAGAATGTATATGTTGGCAATATTCATTTCTGACACTATACTTCTTTATGATCCAGAAAAAAAGGGTAACCAACCTTTGCAACTTAATGACAGTCTCATAAGTTCTGATGAGGAGTTACCCCTCCATTTTGCTTGTCATCAGAGTTATTTTAATTTTAAACCAATTTTATACAGTGTCAGACTCAATATCATCAGTGTCACTGCCACACCTTTGTTGCTGCAGGGACTGCTGCTGCTGCTACTGCTAAACTCATAGTGGCACAAGTGCATGTCACCACTGGGATCATTTAAGCCTGACATTAGAAAGATTAATTTACTGTGAGAAATGACCCTCCAGAGACTTGTTCCAGTGCACTGGATGATTCAGACATTAAGAAAAATTGGATATTTCCCATTGTTTCTGGAACATCTAATTAGGGCCGCTCTCAAAGCAGCGCAGATAGAAATAGTCATGAATACCTCCCACTCCATCCCCCCCTAGGTGATATAGAGAACGGGGTAGGGGAATAGAACTTCTATTCTAGGAAGTTCTTTCTGAACTTGTCAGCCCCAACCTACCTCACAGAGTGTTTTGTTGTGAGGTAGATGGGGGTTCTTCTCTTCTTCTTCTTCTTCTTCTTCTTCTTCTTCTTCTTCTTCTTCTTCTAGAAACTCTATCGCAGCCTGTTTCCCCAATAATAATAATAATAATAATAAGAGTTTGGATTTATATTCCCCCTTTCTCTCCTGTAGGAGACTCCTCAAAGGGCTGCTTGATAATCTCCTTGTCTTTCCCTCACAACAAACACCCTGTGAGGTAGGTGGGGCTGAGAGAAGCTGTGGGCTGGAGAAGCTATGACTAGCCCAAGGTCAACTCCAGCTGACGTGTGTGGGAGTGTGGCAGGCTACAATCTGAATTCCCCAGATAAAACCTCCACAGTCCTCAGGCTGCAGAGCTGGGAATCAAACCCAGTTCCCTCCCAGATTAGGGATACACTCGAGCTCTTAACCTCCTACGCCACTGCTGCTTATATTAATTTTGCACCAAAAGATGCATTAGGGCTTATTTTTGGGGTAGGGCTTATTTTAGGGAAAATATGGTACTTTCTCAATTCATTACAGGCGGGCTCTCAGGGCAGCTCCCTATTGTTTTCCTGTCACATGTGATGCAAACTGCATCCTCATATTGGCAGGGAGCACTCTGCTGGATCACACCATCCTTTATCTGTAACTATCATTAGGGCTCTATTTTTGGAGTAGGGCTTATATTTTCAGCCTCCTCCAAAAAAGCCTGAAAAATCAAGTGATAGGGGCTTTATTTCTTGGGCAGGGCTTATTTTCGGGGAAACATGGTAGTTCAGGGGGCCCAAACCTTTTGGAGGTTGTGAGCACCTTAGAAATTCTTACACAGGGCAGTGGGTGCAGCCATAAAATGACTGTAGTTAAAGGAAGAGCCAGCCCCAAAACGGCTGTTGTGAGAAGGCAGAGCCAGACACAAAATATCAGGAGGAGTGTGGACATGGATAACTCTATTAGAAAAAACTCTTCAACATTTTGAACAGAAGCTCTGCTTAATAGGATCCTTTTTAAAATGAACACATTAGGGTTTTTTTAAATTTCTTGCTTATACACAGCTAATCTAACAGTCACACAGTGAAGACTCCTTGAGTTGTGAGTAGTATAAAAGGCCATTTTTAAAATAAAAAAAAAAGCCTACACAATCATCATTCTCTCCAAATACCAGCCCAAATACCAGTGCAAAAGCTCCATTTGGTCCCACCCCTTCCTGGTTTAACTGAACAGTTGTGAATATCTGTTTCTGATTTGATTGCCAAATACTACTGACAATAGTTGGCATCTTAAGAACCCTGACTTCCTGCCAATGATCCTAAGACCAATCAAGCACCCAAGACTATCAAAGACAAATTATTGCGGGGACCACAGCAGCCATAAGGTTCCTGAAACAATACCCTAAATAGGAAAAAATGAATTTCATGCGTAACAGCTGAATTATTAGCCATTTGTCATCAGCTGGATAATGCAGGCAAAATAGTCTGCAGCTGTTAAAGAGAGAAATGGCTCCACTCCAGTGTCACTGAGATGCTTTCGCTTACTGAGAAAGATGATGATGTTGGCTGTGGAGAGAAAAATCATTGTTATCCACCTTCACACCATCCAGTGATTATACCCGGTGAAGCTTTTGTTAAGAATGACAGAAAAATACCTTACAAAAAATGCACATCACACTGAGCATACATTCATCACTTCAGAACGAATCTGGAAAGCTTTTCTGGATGATACAGTACATTTTGTTCTTGTATTTGCCTTCAGTGATGTAGCCAGATGAGAGGAGACAACAAGGAATATCGTTTCTGTAAAATTCTGTGCCTTATGGGAGAATTCTTTCTTCTTATACATTTAGTTCAGAAAAGAAGTCAGCCTGGTACTGGTGAACAGGGAAGAAACCCAACACCTTTACTGATCATCAATGTCTAAAACAGCATGAGACATTGCTAGGTTATCTCAGGTCGCTGAAACATCTGCAGAATATCAACTGCCAGTTTCACTCTAGGGGTTCGTGTGTTCTAGGACAAACAGCTTTCTTACAACAATAAAAATTCTATTTCTTTAATATGTTACTAAGTCTGTTGAATATAGTATGAGTGATATTTCAGAATTTCTATTTAAGAAACTCACAGAAGATGGAAAAATCATATGAAAAAATAATACATTTCCTTGGGTTGTATCTAAATAGTAAGCCTTTCTGTTGGCAGAAAAACATATCCTCTTGAATTCCCTCTCCCGCTCCAAGCCCCCAATCCTACCCAGTGCCTCCTCCTTGGGGTAGGGTTTTAGGGGATGTGTTAAGGGGAGCTGAAAGGGGGAGAAACGTAAGTTCAAAATCTATAAGTGAAATAGAGGCTCTCTCTCTATTACCATGCTTCCTGTCAATACTAAAATCCATTGAACCAAAAAATGGAAAAAATACACCTGAGAACCCATTATAGGCATTTTTTGTTACAGTATAGCCACATCATATCTCAGCTTTGGATTTTTTATGTTTATTGCTATTCATTCTATGTGGTTTCTTGTATTGCACGGATTTGCACGGGTGTATTTATTAAAATCACACTGCATTGTTAAGTGAGTTGCATTGTTTTGTCTTGGGGTCATGGTGTGCTAATGTTAGTATTTTACATACTTACTGAACATTCAGCATGGTTAGCCATACTAGCTTCTCTAGGACTTGCTTGTTGTGGTGAGCCCTGCCCACAGAGTGAGTGCTGCCACCTGGGACTTGGACAGGTTAGGTGATGGTGCCCCCCCTCATCCCCTGATGATGTTGCCAGGAGTCAGAGCAGCTGCAGTCACTAGACACAGTGAGAAGATAGCACCATAGTTGGACAACCCCAACCATCTCTAAGGCTCTCCTGCACAAGGAAAAAAAATTAGATCCCCTGTTCCCAGGTGTGGGGAATTGCATGGATTGAGAGGGAGAGGCATCTGATAATTCCTCCTCCCTCTCTTCTGAGGCCACTCAGGAACCCAAGGCAGTGACAAGCCCAACTGGCAGCGCAGTGCAGGGTGGCATTTCATTTCCTGGGGGTACCACACTGGTTTAGGCACTGATAAGCAGATATTAAAAATGGAAGAGTTTGTTGTATCTCAAATAGTTCAGTTAGATTTCCACACTAGTATTTTTGCCTTTTGGATTGAATAAATAGCTTTTACTGCTTGGTTAAAAGTAACTTTTGATTCCTCATGTATTGTAAACACCTCATTCATAAAGACCCAATTTACATTATCAATAAAAAATCATAGCTAATTGTTCTCCTTCTCTTGGTGTTGTTCCTAGAAATTCCAACAATAATTAACACAGTTCTAACATAATCTTTGTCTCTTGGGTAGAAACCTGGCATTGATCTTTGTGAATATAATCCTGTAATATCTTTTTCAACCTGTTTGATAAGACATATCTTGATCTTTTGGGCATTAGTGATGTATAGGCTTCCTCTCCCATGCCTGGGGTATTTTTTACTTCTTAAAATTAAAATCATAATTTTAATTTTAGCACCAATACCTCCTCAAAGGTTTTATAATATATCACTGTACATTCATCTGAGCCTGGGGTTTCCTAATCTTAAAATTTTGATTGCATCTTCTAAACTTTTGATGTTAATATCAACTCATTAAGGTTTCTTTTTAACTGTCCTTTTAACTTTGAAATTAATTATTTATCTAAATATGTTATATATTTTTTTCTTCACTTATATTTTTTCTTTTTTTATACAAGTTGGAATAGTATTTGACAAGTTGTTTTTTCAATTTTCATTCCTTTTCCAGATATTATTCTTTCACCTTTCTTTCATCTCAGTTATCAGCTTTTTTCTTTTTTTTCTTTTCCTTAATTTGGCAGGTAAACATTTCCCTGGTTTATTTATTAGCTCAAACTCTTTGTTTCATATATTTCAATTTTATGCCATCTTCATAGACCATTTTAAATCCAATTGCTTTCTCAATCCCATTATTATTGTTTTATATTTTATTGTTTTGTCTCATTTGTAATTTTCTTTTTTATTGATCTCTTCCCATGATCATTTGGTTTTCTCCCTTTTTTGTTTCCTTTTTTGTGCATTTCTTTGCTGTTGGAGCACCCCTCCTCACCAATAAACAGCTTGCTCATATCCCATTAGAACACCAAACTTTTTATATTTGAAGTATTTTTCCTCACTTTTTAATATGTGTTTCCTGTAAATACATTACATCATTATTGAACTGTTTAAAAAAATGAAATACCTTTTTTTTTCCTCTTACATTTCATTCCATTTACATTTCACAATATCACTTTACAACTCTTTTTATTAGTATTAAGAAATTAGAACATCTTCAAATCAAATGTGAAAATAAATTAATCAATAATTTGGGAAACAAAAAATGAAAAAATTGGTAATCAAAAAATCACTAAAGGAAATTCCTCCTTGTTAAGCTGTTACCACTAATTCTTTTTTTATCACTTGCCAGGAAATCTTCTGCCTTCTGTACTGTATCTATGTTATATTTTCTGGACTTATATAAAAAGGACACCCCTTCAAGTTGATCCCAATGCAAGTTCATCTCATGTTTCAATCAGAAAATTTCAATCAGAAAATCATGGTCTATATATCCTCTAGTGCAATCATTACATTTCCCACTATAATTAATTTCTCTGCTGAGTATCTTCTGGGGATTTCTTCTCTTGTTCTAACAAAAGTAGATCAGAATGTCTCTTGGTGCTTTTTCCTCTTTCACAAATCTTGAGTTTATGTGGTACATTTTGTCTGTCTCTTTATTTCCTCCTCCTTCTGTCCCAGTAATTTTGCCAATGCTGGCATAATTTTTATTTGTAAATTGACATTTTCTTGTTCCTTTAATCTTCTGAATCTTAAAACATTTTCTTTTTTGCTTCAGTTCCTGTAATGTAATATTGTCTGCATATTTCTCTACTTGTCTTTGGGAGATTTTCAGTTTGTCTTCTAACACCTCTACTTGTTCATTTGTATCTTTGAGTTCATCATTTATTTGTCTTATTGCATTTTCTATCTTTTTTATTTGTCCCAGCTTTTTCTTCATCTTTTGAAGTTCATTAACTTATTAAAATGTTATTTTGTTTCTTTGACCATCTCTTCCTGTGTCATCCAGACACAAAGTGTCTGCCTCAAGCCCCTCACAGAAGGTGGTTCCAGGAGTGCCCACAGCTGCTCATCAAAATTAATGCCCCCTCACATTTTCAGTCTGGAAGCATTTTCTGTGAGCACCTAAATGGTGGAAATCAGGATATTCATAGGATTGGACCCCCACCCAAACTTCACCAAACTTGAGGTTTTTCTGAGGAGAGTTATCAGCAGTCGTGCTACATTGAAAAACAAACGCTCAAAGCCCCCCAATTTTTCTTTAAATACAACTGGAGCAAAACAGTTATCCATTCCTCCTCATGGATGTCAATGGTGGGAGCTTTTTCCTGCAGATGTTTGAGTTGGACATTAGCCCATTAAAGTCTACGGAAAATATTGGGGGGATCTGGGGGTTGTTTTTCAAGGTAGAGGCACCAAATTTACAGCATAGCTGCTGGTCACCGTCCTTAGAAGAAACCCCAAGTTTGATGAAGTTTGGTTTCAGGAGTTCATTTTTATGAGCCCCCACTGGAGTTTTCAATTGTTTCCAATGGAAGACGGGGACACCCTTTGGGGGCTATACACTTTGAATGACTCAACAAGGTTAATTTCTTCTTTAGTATTGCTTCATGGGCCCTTGAAATTCAAAATCAGTGGTTCAGTTACAGTTAGCATTCATTCAAAAAAAGCCAAGTGTTCCCCTTGTTTGAAATGGTTTTGTCGGAAGGAAAGTGGTTATGCTGATATATGAGGAAAAGAGGAAAAAATGGATTATTTTGTGAAGGTGCTCTCTCTTCTACCACACTTTAACGTTTATTATTTTGCAAGTGCTGTTGTCAACATTTAGTATGAAACTGAAAGGATTATACATAAACTTTTCTTGATAAAAGTAGGAGCTACAGTGAGACAGTGCCATGATACAATTCTGTGAGATAATCCCAGTAGCTCTTCAAATATTGTCACATAATATTGTTGGCTACCCGCAGTGCTTGAAAGCACAGAGCTGGGAAATGATTTCTTAAGACCAAAGTCAAACGCTTCAGGATCCTACTAACCCTCACTGTAGTCACTTAAATGTTGATGCTCTGAAGCCATGGGATTGCTCCCACACTGCCCAGTGGAGGAGTCAGCCTCAGCTGGTGCCTATGCCTACCACTTCTTCTTCTTCAGCACCAGCTCTCTGAAGCACACAATGGGTATTAAAATGTTTCCTTTCCTTCCTAGCACAGGCTTAATTAATTAACACTAGAAAGTGCTGAGGCATAACAAGGCCTCTACCTCAAAGATCTTACAGTTTAGAGCTTCAGGAAATTTTCTGTGATGAGCATATTATTTCTTTGTGCACTTTACAGTATGTACAATGTCTGTCTGTCTGTCTGTCTGTCTGTCTGTCTGTCTGTCTGTCTGT
>NW_025949918.1:0-10715 GCF_021028975.2 Sphaerodactylus townsendi
ATAATAAATAACAATAACAACAACAACAACAACAACAACAACAACAATAATAATAATAATAATAATAATAACAACAACAACGTACCAACAGTCCCCCCTTCACCACACCCCATCCTTTAAAACCAGTGCAGGATTGTTTTCATTTTCCAGGATGGGGCTCCTCCCTGCTAGAAGGAGGTCCGGGACGGGGCTCCTCCCTGCTAGAAGGAGGTCTTGTAAGAAAGGCGTAACAATGTCATTGTGTAAGGGGGCATGACGGGCGGCGGGACCGAAGGTGGAGCCAGACTGGGATGCGTGCGAATTTGAGTCAGAGATAAAACAGTCCGTGGAATGGCGCGTAAGGAAGTTTCCGCCCCCTTTGGCAGGTGGGAAAGGGCATCTGCCAAACGATTGGTTTCCCCGGGGAAAAATGCACCGTAAACTGGAAACGGGAAAAGAAATCTGCCCATCGTAATTGTTTAGCGGACATCTTGCTAGGAGTCGAGCGAGCTGCCAGGTTCTTGTGATCAAACCTGGAAAGGGTGTGTAGCCCCCTCCAACCAATGGCGCCAAGTGCGAAGGGCTTCC
The DNA here is from genome assembly GCF_021028975.2 of Sphaerodactylus townsendi. Classification (NCBI taxonomy): domain Eukaryota; kingdom Metazoa; phylum Chordata; class Lepidosauria; order Squamata; family Sphaerodactylidae; genus Sphaerodactylus; species Sphaerodactylus townsendi. The sequence goes on from NW_025949918.1 coordinate 568, forward strand.
TTAATAGTCTCCTTATCTCCTACTGTCCAGTTCAGTTCAGGTCCAGAAAATTTCTTGGACAAATAAGCGCAAGGGGTGAGCTTACTGTCCTTATTTCTTTGCAAAAGGGCTGCTCCTAGCACTTTATCAGAAGCATCCACATGAACCACAAAGGGAAGGGAAGGGTCAGGATGTGCCAGGATAGGTTCCATGGTAAATCCGGTTTTGAGTTGCTGGAATGCATCCTGGCACTTGTCAGACCATGCAAGGGGGGTACCCGGTTTTGCGGCTTGTGGCCCCTTACCCTTTGTGCATAACAAATCAGTCAAAGGCAGTGTGATTTGGGCAAATTGTGGGATAAAATCATGGTAGAAATTTACAAATCCCAGGAACGACTGCAGTTCCTGGCGGGATGATGGAGTGGGCCAATTAACCACCGCTTCTACCTTGGTGGGGTCCATCTCTAACCCCATGGCCGAGACTCTGTATCCAAGAAAGTCCAATTTCTCCTGGTGGAAGGCACATTTGGATAATTTTACGAATAAGGAGTTATCGAGGAGCCTTCGCAGTCCAGTCCGGACTAATTTAATGTACTCCTCCTCGTTCTCTGAATAAATCAACACATCATCCAAGTACACCACCACACCTTTAAACAACAAATCCTGCAACACCTCATTGATCAGAGACATGAAAGCCCCAGGTGCCCCATTTAATCTGAATGGCATTACGAGATATTCAAACGGTCCAAACTTAGTATTAAAGGCAGTAAGATACTCATAGCCTTCGGCAATCCGGACCCTATAATAAGCTTCTCGCAAGTCCAACTTGATAAAAATCCAACCAGATCCTAAGGCATCTAATAATCAATGGCAAGGGGTATTTATTGGAGATCGATACAGCATTTAAACCTCTATAATCAGTGCATAGTCTTAGGGAGCCATCCTTTTTCTTAACGAATAAGTACTTCTGGCACCTTCCGGATAAAACCTCGCGCCAAGTTTTTATCCAAAAATGCCCGCAATTCAGCCTCTTCAGTAGGACTCATGCAATAAATCTGCCCTTTTGGGAGTTTGGCTCCCAGAATTTATTTATTTATTTATTTGTCTGTCTGTCTGTCTGTCTGTCTGTCTGTCTGTCTGTCTATTTATTTATTGGACCACCATACCATGATATTTTACAGTCAGTATCCCGGTGGGGCGGCTACTGATTGCACTCTTGTTCTTCAAACACCTTGGAAAGATCCCAATAATGCTTTGGCACCCCGGGCAACTCCGGATGGGGGGCAACTTTAGAAGCTGAGGCAGGGATAGTCATTTTGGGCGGTTCCTCTTCATGCATGTGGTCCCCGCAAGGCAGATCAGTAAATGGTCTATTCGGGGTACCCAGCGGATGGTGGGGTCATACATTTCCAACCAAGACATACTAAGGACTATTGGGTACCTTGCCACTGGGGCCAAGATAAAACTGCGGCATTTCCTGCACACCATAAGAGTACCTGTTTGGTTTTGAAACGAGCTGGCCCTCCGCCCCAATGGACTGCCATCCATTTGAGTGAACGGAATGGGTTTGGCTAAGGGGATCAGTTTCAGTCCAAGTTCCTCTGCTATTTCTGGGCTCATAAGGCAGTGGGAACAACCCGAGTCCACCAGGGTAAAACCATTGAGGGTAAAACCAATGCGTAACTTCATGGAGGAAACATTTCATTTCCTACCTCAAAATGTTTCAAAAGATTTGTGTGGAAAGGGCCCTCGTGGGGCAAAATAGCTACTTTGAGAAAATAGAGGGAGGTAAATTGATAAAATGGAGTGAAGAAAGATGTCCTTTCCAAGATCTGATGCCTTGTTTCAAACTAGCAAAGAATGGAATCCTAAACAGAGGCGATTTCCTCACTGGCGATTAATCCCAGGATAGTCACTTGAAATATTGAGGTTTCGTCACGTTCTCCCCACTGCCGAGCCTTGGAACACAATTAAATCCCGGCTTTGTCGCCCCCCCCCCCTATCCTGCGTCTCTCCTGTACCTGGTTGCTTGTGCAACTTTTCGCCAGAACATGTTTCCAATCTAGATTGGTGGGGAGGGTCGGACGTCTGATTTCCTTTTCAGTTTCCCGCCTTACACAGTGACACAAATGCTCCCAGCCAATCAGACCGCGGCGATTCATGCGCGATGCACATGCAGGGTTCTTCTGTTCCTCTGATTCGGTCTCACATTTACCTGCTCTCACGAGAAAACAAGAGAACAGGAATGCTCAAGCTCCCCATTTCTTTTTTACTAACGTCTGATGGAGATAACGTGTACTCGATAGAATGTGATGGAAAGTTTCTGCCCCAACACGGCACGACAGCCAACCAGGACAGTCCCGGCAAGCCGATCGCGCGGTTGTGGGTGGGGTTTGTCGCTTTTCTAGAATCCGAGGCAGGCACAGATGTCTTCCATTGAAACATGACGCAGTGAGGACGATGAAACCGCAATGAAAAGGTGTGGCTGATTTTGAAACTTGGATTGATCTACATCTGATTTTCAGTGGGAAATCGACCAGAGTTTAAGGTGGATTCCGCATGGGCCAAAAAGAGCAGTGTTTTTTAAAACCTTTTAAAACCATTTTTTAAACCTTTTAAAACCATTTTACACTGTTTTCACAGTGTTTTCACACCACTGTTTTTGGCCCATGCGGAATTCACCTAAGCAACTGACTTCAGAAGATTTAGGATGATGCAATTCTGTTCAGGATTTCACTGAAGAGCTGAATCTCAAATTCTCCATGCGTAGTTAAGGCTGCAATCCACTCATTTACCATTTTGCACACACGCAGATTCAGTGTGTATCGATTTCCCCCCTTTCCCTATCAAAATTGTTAGAATAGATCTTGCAAATAGCAAAATGCACTCAATACATAGCCTGGTCAGCCTCAAGAAAAATACTTTTCTCAGCACTTCCTCCCCCCAGCAAATAACTCTATAATAAAACTGAAATGGACAAAGTTCCTGCCAGGTCATTTCTTTCAAAAGAGGCACCAGCTTCTGTTGTCATTAGCGTCGTGCAGCGGGAGATGCTTGATGCAGCTGAGCAGACTTCACGATCTCTCTGTGCTAAAACCTGCAAAGTACAACCATCAATTTAGAAAACAGTCTTTGCAAGGAGATTTGGTAATAATTCTTACCAGTTAGGTTAGGCTTTTTAAACTGTTCAAAGCAGTTCAAAGCCCCACCTACCTCACAGGGTGTTTGTTGTGAGGGGGGAAGGGCAAGGAGATTGTCAGCCCCTTTGAGTCTCCTGCAGGAGAGAAAGGGGGGATATAAATCCAAACTACTACTACTACTCTTCTTCTTCTTCTTCTTCTTCTTCTTCTTCTTCTTCTTCTTCTTCTTCTTCTTCCTGTAGTTTCCTCAGTATTCCCAGCAGCAGCCATCCCGTAAAGACAGTAAGAAATAAAAAAAATAGTACTTTCGGAGTTCAAAACATTGCATTGACATTATCTTGTTTATCAGCTTTGCAAGGGCCTTGTAAGGTGGGCCAATATTACGAAATATTATTACAGTCCCCCATTGTTGATGGGGGGGCTGAGAGAGAGTGGGCCTTTCTGTACAAATCTCCTAAAATGTTTGTAAAACATTTTCAATTCCCTCTTTGTTTACACTCAGCCCCTTGAAATGAATCCTGGCTGCCATTGTGTGATTCTTTTTTCCTTTTTAAAAGTTCTGTATTGAATTGATGCTTTATACCTTCATGCTGCATTCTATACTCCTTGTATAGTTGATGCTTTGAAGATTGTTTCTTCCCCCCAGATAAATGAACAAACAGCTAAATGCTGCAAATAAGCTGGTGAGGGGGGACTGCGACCTCAGAAAATGGTGCCAAGGAGGAAATGGAACCCTTCGGGGATAGGGCGGGATACAAAACTAAACAAATAAACAAACAAACAAACAAACAAATAAATAAATAAAATTCAGGGAAGCAGAGAAGCGTAGGAAACATATTCAATAAATTCAATAAATCGCACAGCAACTGAAGACATTTTCAAAACATTTCCGCCCAGAGAATCACTTTAAAAGGGGATTCATTGAAAACGTTTTGAGGCTGGAAATAAAATGTTTGGGGGTAAAAAACAATGCAGACTTCCATGGAGGAAACATTTTATTTCTTGCCTTAAAATGTTTTAAATGAATTGTGCAGAAGAGTCCAATGACTTATGTAAAGCCCCCAGGTAAGTTCATAGCACACATGAGATTTGAAACCGGAACCATTTGGATTACAGCTCCTTCTTTCAGCCACTGTGTTCTACCAGCTGCTTGAAAGGAAACTCAAAATAGATCTGAGATTGAGAAATGTGTGAGTTTCCTTAGTCCACCAAGGCGATTTTGGCAAAGGTGAAATTGAACTCCCCAACATCCATGCACTGCTTCTGGAAACGACACAGTTAACTAATTAAAAAAAAAACTAGAAGCAATATTAACTTTCTAAATGCTTTTGCGGAATACTAATTAATCTTGAATCTCATCAGCAGTGACATGAATAGAATACCAATTCAGACTGCCAATTATGATTCATGGCACCTGAATGTGGCATGGGGGAAAAAAAACTAGAAGTCTCTCCTCCCCAGGAACGAGTTTTAGGATTAACGAACGTTCTTGCAAATATTTCTAACTAGCAGGGCACCTGTGCTTCGCTACACATACTTCATCACAGGCTCTCTATGAATTTTTATGAATTTACAGCCTGTTTGTGAACTTTGGGGTGACATGCAGCATATTTCCGTTGTATTTTTGGGATGCAGAAAGGAAGTGTTCTGCCATTGGATGCTGATGAGTGAGAAGGCTGTGAAGAGGTTCAAGGTAGGGTTGAAGGGCAGGGAGCTGGACTGTACCGCCACTGCAGCACATTCCTGGGGACTCATCCCACCACTTCAGAGCACGACACCAAGCACAGGGTGATTGGAGGCCGAGAGCAATAAACTTGTCTCCACAGTAAGCAATCTGATGTCCATATGCAAAACCCGAGAAATGTTTAGTAGTCCAAGGTGATAGTGTGGTTTGTAATATGTTTTGATAGTATTTGGCTGTAGTGGGTGGAGGTGAGGGTGGGTGGAGGAGTACTTTTTCACAGCCTGTCTGTTAACTTTGGGGTGACATTCAGCATACTTTTTTGCAGCCTGTTTGTGAACTTTGGGGTGACATGCAGCATATTTCCTCACAGCCTGTCTGTGGACTGATGGGTTTGTTTTCAAATAGGTTCACATGCGTTGTGGAGGGCGGTGGTAGAGTGCAGTTGGTGAAGGACATGAAGCTGCTGGTGTGTAACTGTCACCCTTAGAATGTTCGTGCAGCATGTCTGTGGACTGAGCGGTTGGTTTGCCCTTAGAATGTTCGCGCAGATGGCCAGAGATGAGCAGTCTGGACAGTTCCATTGTGGAATGGCAAGGGTTACCTTATACTAACAAAACAAGACACCACCATATAACAATGTGAATTGAAAAGGGACAGAGGGATTCCATTTGACCACCCCAAAAGGCTATGCTGGGGATCATTGGACCTGCATGGACATCTGTGTGGGTTGCAGACTGTGATGAGAAGGACAATTGCCACAGCAATGTGTGGCCGTGCCCCGCTAGTATATATATAGATTAGGATAGTCTTATGGTCTTTTATCAAAGATTTATTTAAGGCAGCAGACAGACTGCTAAGATGTTGGAGTTTCTAATTTGAGGGAAAATAACTCAGTTCTGAAGATAAGCTCAGGATTGTCTGGAAAGTTTAGGAACAGAGGCAGGGGAGAGGTTCTCTGTCATTTTAATCGAAGAGGCATGTTAATCGAAGAGTCTGTAGGAAGCATACCTATTTCGCTGTCATCTCGGTTTAGTTTTTGTAGTGCTGGCCAAAGCAGTTTGAACCAAACGAGGCAAGTGAAGAAATGAACAGGTGCGTCCTGGAAAACGGTGCCGGTAATTAATTTTTTTAAACATATAGCTTCATATTTCATACTGTCTACAGCAGTGCTCCTGGCACCAAATTTACAGCAAGAACTCCATTCTTACAAGGACATACATCTTTCAGTACTGATGTACATTTGTCTGGAAGATTAAAGAAAGCAGTGGCACATGCTGATAGTGCCGTGGGAACAGGAACATTTATTGACGGAATACTAAAAAGTGCATATGCATTTTGCTGCCACTTGGTCAGGGATCAGTAAAACACTGTCGATAAACATGTCTAGAGATTCCCCCAACAGAGAAATGGTGAAATGTGGAGAGGCTTTTTAATATATCATCAATACAATTTCATTTTCCTATTGCACTGCTGGTACCGTGTTTCCCCGAATATAAGACAGTGTCTTATATTAATTTTTGCTCCCAAAGATGCGCTATGTCTTATTTTTCTGTGTTCTGTTTGTCGGGCATGCTTCCAAACAAAAACTTTGCTATTTCTTACTTTCGGGGGATGCCTTATATTTCGCACTTCAGCAAAACCTCTATGTCTTATTTTTAGGGGATGTCTTATATTTGGGGAAACAGGGTATTTGTCTTTGCCTTTTTTCACTTGGGTGATGGACCCAGCCCTTCTATTATTCTGTACATATGTCTGGTAGGGAGGCCACCAGAGTGGGGGTGGAGGTAGGCTTGTCAGCTCCAGGTTGGGGAACTCCAGGAAATTTTGGGGTGGAGCCTGTGGAGGACAGGGACCTCAGTGGGGTGCAATGCCATAAAGCCCATCCTCTGAAGCATCCACTTTCTCCAGGGGAACTGTAGTCTAAAGTCAAGCTGTAATTCTGGAGAATCCCTAGGTCCCATCTGCAGCCTGGCATTCCCAGAGTCTGCACTACTAACTGGATTTTCCAGATGTGGTCATGCCATGTGTACAGATATATTGTACATCATGGAATAGCAAAAACTTGGCAGGTTTTTTTGTAGGAAACACAAACTTACCCTAGGGGGTATAAACACACACACACACACACACACACACACACACACACACACAAGCTGGAATTTTTTTACATTTTAAAAACACCCTATATTTGTATTCTTTTAATATTATAAGTTGTATTATGAACATAAGAACATAAGAACATAAGAACTAGCCTGCTGGATCAGACCAGAGTCCATCTAGTCCAGCTCTCTGCTACTCGCAGTGGCCCACCAGGTGCCTTTGGGAGCTCACATGCAGGAGGTGAAAGCAATGGCCTTCTGCTGCTGCTGCTGCTCCCGAGCACCTGGACTGTTAAGGCATTTGCAATCTCAGATCAAAGAGGATCAAGATTGGTAGCCATAGATTGACTTCTCCTCCATAAATCTGTCCAAGCCCTTTTTAAAGCTATCCAGGTGAGTGGCCATCACCCCCTCCTGTGGCAGCATATTCCAAACACCAATCACACGTTGCGTGAAGAAGTGTTTCCTTTTATTAGTCCTAATTCTTCCCCCCAGCATTTTCAATGTATGCCCCCTGGTTCTAGTATTGTGAGAAAGAGAGAAAAATTTCTCTCTGTCAACATTTTCTACCCCATGCCTAATTTTATAGACTTCAATCATATCCCCCCTCAGACGTCTCCTCTCCAAACTAAAGATTCCCAAATGCTGCAGCCTCTCCTCATAAGGAAGGTGCTCCAATCCCTCAATCATCCTCGTTGCCCTTCTCTGCACTTTTTCTATCTCTTCGATATCCTTTTTGAGATGCGGCGACCAGAACTGAACACAGTACTCTTCAACCTAGTGACTCATTTGAGCTAAAGGGAGAAAAAAATGGAGAGATTTTCTGATCACAGATGTCACACATGAAGCTATGGTGCTTTGGTCACATTATGAGAAAACAAGAGGCACTGGAAAGGTAATAATGGTAGGAAAAGTTGAAGGCAGCATTAAAAGAGAAAAACCCGACATGACTCAATCTAGGAAGCCCCTTCCCTCGGTTTGCAAAACCCGAGGGATGATAACACATTTTGGGGGACACGGATTCACAGGGTCCCCACGCCCCTCCCCTCAGGCCTGCCATGCCAGACTGCTCCTTCAGCCGATGGAGCCTCCGTCAGCCAAAGGAGCAGCCTGGCTGGGCCGCCACTGGGCGTCCCTCCCCTTAGCTCCCGCCAGCTAAAGTAAGTAGGGCGCAGGGGGGCAGCCAGAGCAGGTGTTGCCGTGGGTGCCATCCCCCCCCCTATACCTCTGCCATAGATTGAGTGTGTTTTAAATCTGCTGGCTGCTATTGTTGCTTTGTTCTGTTTATGTAGCAGTTAAGTACTGTTGCGGTTTTTTAATATTTTAATTGAATGCTGCTTAGTATGCCGTAGGCAGAGAACATAGCTAACAATGCTTTAAATAAATACAAACAAGACTTGTTTTCCTGTCTCTTTTTTACTCCTGTCACATATCCACTTTCAAAACTTTCCAGGACACACTAACTAGATCTGCTAAGTTTATTTGGGGTTACATAGTGGCTTGAAAATCAATCTAGATCATAGGTGTCAAACTCGTGGCCCTCCAGATGTTGTGGACTACAGTTCCCATCATCCCCTGCCAGCATGATGCTGGCAGGGGATGATGAGAAGTGTGGTCCATAACATCTGGAGGGCCACGAGTTTGACACCTATGATCTAGAGAGGTGGTTCTCAACCTTCCTAATGCCGCAACCATTTAATACAGTTCCTCATGTTGTGTTGATTCCCAACCCTAACATTTATCCATTTTACAGATGGAGAACACTGATGCAGAGAGTCTTAGGCGACTCCTGTGAAAAGGTCGTTCGACCCCCAAAGGGGTCCCGACCCACAGGTTGAGAACCACTGATCTAGAGCGATGATACTCACTTGATGTCTCAGAAGCCATCTGGGTACCAAATGCACTGCACCACACCTACACCAAGATTGTATGGTACTGGAAAGTGCCATCAAGTCATACCTGACTTTTGGCAACTTTTCCTGGGATTTCCAAGGAAAGAGATTTAAGGAGGTGGTTTGCCATTCCCTGCTTCTGCGTTGCAACTCCAGACTTTCTTCGTCCTCTCCCATCCAAGTTCCAACCAGGGTCGGCCCTGCTTAGCTTCTGAGATCAATTAAGATCCGGGTAGCCTCAGCCATCCAGGTCCAGTGGGCCCCAGTAAATGACCCCGACACATGATAGCAATAAGCAGTTTCTACCCTCCCAAACACAGGCAGTTTTTTTAAGTGTTTATCAATACGACGTTACCAATACTCATGCTGGATTACAGTAGGTCTCCCGTCCCAAGATGCAAAGTGGTAACCTCATCAGTACTTGATCTTGTTTACAAAAATTGCTTTTTCCGACAAGCAGGGACTTAGAATCAGTAGGTGGGGGCTACACCTTTGAGGGTCCATAACTTTGGACCCCCTGAACCAAACTTCACCAAACCTGGGTGGTATCATCAGGAGGGTCTCCTAAAGATATCCTAAAGTTTGGTGCTGCTAGCTTAACAACTGTACTCCTGACAGCAGGCACCCCCCCCCCCCAATTTCCCCAGATTCTCCTTTTAAATCCACCCCCTTCGGCATGGATTTAAAGGGAGAATCTGAGGTCTCCAGATTAAACATTGAAAGTGATGCTGTTTCAGGGTGGGGGATAATCCACCCCAAGCAGCATTACTTTCAATGTTGTTTTAACTGGGGTCCCCACAATCTCCCTTTAAGGTGGATTTAAAAGGAGAATCTGGGCTCCCTAGTTTAAACTCCATTGAAAATGATGCTGTTTGGGGGTGGATTCCAGCATCACAGTGCCACCCCCCCCCCCATGGCGAAGGGTGCAAAACTCAGATTTTGCACTGGGCTCCATTTTCCCTAGCTACGCCTCTGCCTGAAGGGGAGGGCAGAAGGGACTGCTGGTTGCCAGCTGGGAGTCTAGCCATTGGGGGGGGGGGCTCGGGGAGGTGTGGCCACACCTCAGGGGCGGATGGGGGCATGGCCCCACCCCCGAACCCACCCCATTAAAAATCTAAACCTACGTCCCTGGGTGAGACCAACAGTGAGACAGGCTGGACCTGTTTCAGGCCCAGAAAAAGCAGCACCCCCCCCTTCCCCACAGTCTCATGAAGGAAAATCTTTTTTTTTCTGAAACAATAGAAATACAAGGCATCATCGGGTCAGAATTGCAGCCCACGTTTGAGAGTCTGTGGCACCCTCAGGCTTGAAGAAGAAGAAGAAGAAGAAGAAGAAGAAGAAGAAGAAGAAGAAGA
>NW_025949919.1:0-10714 GCF_021028975.2 Sphaerodactylus townsendi
ACACACACACACACACACACACACACACACACACACACACACACACCACACACACACAGGCAAGGACAAGGATAAAAGATACGGGGGGGGGGGAGTTTGCTAAAAAACGAAACAGAAAACGCTTCAGTCTGGGGGGGGAGAAAAGGAGGGTCTGGGGATAATTGGGTGTAATTTAAACGTCTGCTCTTTTGCTAGAACCACACACACACACCCCTCAATCCCAAGAGATAGGGGGGCTTCCTTACTAGAGGGAAGGACTTTGCCTAACCGCCTGATCTAGTGACAGACAGGGAACAGCAGAGATACTGGGACGATTGGGGGGGGGGGTTCCCCCCCAGGGATTGTAGCTTCCTCCGGCTTTGAGAAAGGTTGCAGGGCCACTTGGGAGGTTTGGGGGTGTGCAGGCTGTGCGACCGATCCAGCTCCTACTCGGAAGTAACGCTTCCGAGTTCCATGGGGTTTACTCCCTAGTAAGCTATTGCAACGATCCGCGTGCGCCCCTCCCTCTTTCCCTCACCCCACCCTCTCTCTTCCACTTTCTCTTTTCAGCAAAATCAAGGCAAACTTGGGGGCAGACAAGAATCCAGCCGAGTGCCCCCCTAAAAGACCCACGTGAGGGAAAGCCCTGCCTTGGCTGGGACCGGGTGTGACGGGAGGACGGCAGACCCGAGGTGGCGGCGTGGAGCGCTTCGGCCGAGGCGGGCCAGGCATCTCCAGAGGCGGCACTGGGATGCATGCCCCTGCCGGGTCAGGGAGGCTTCAGCTAGGGAGGTGGCTGCCGGGCCGTGAGCTGTTGCCTGGACGGGCGAGAACGACAGGAGGCGGCCCTCTCCTGGGCACCTCCCCCCCCCCCAGGGCCCGCACGACTCCGCTGCCTCTGCTGGTGCTCAAGGCCGGGAGCCTCTCGGGTGGGCCCCCTCAGCAGCCGCCATCGCCTCAGCTGGAGGAGAAGAGCGTGCCGCCGCCGCCGCCGCTGTGGCTGGAAGGGTTCCCCCTTTGCCCGCCCAGGAAGTCCAGGGAGGGGGTTGCCCCGCACAAGTGGCTTTTGCAGCCGGGCAGGCGATTGTCCTGGGGCCCCGCCCTGGCCTCGGCCTGGAGATCTGACGGGCTGCGCTGCGGGGGTTTCCCCTTCGCCCTCCAGGGAAGTCCGGGGAGGGGGTAGCCCCCGCACCCAGACAAGCAGCAAGAAGCAGCTTGTGCATGCGGCAGCTCCAGATGCCCTCTGGGAACTGCTGGTAAGTGGGGACTCGAGCGAGGGGGGCATTTTTCAGCCTAAAAAAGGGCTGGAAAACTCGACTTATACGCCAGTATATACAGTAGTTAAACTGACTTTTCGTGTTCAATCTGCAAAGCAAAACTGATGAAGACTGCAAAGCAATCTGCCAAGCAAAACTGAATCAGGGAGTGAGGAGCTGAGCATGGGAGTCTTCCACCTGGTGCTGCCTCTGTCTTGGGCAGTCTATCCATGGTGGGCAAATCCCTGCCTCAGCCTAATTTTCTACCCTTGAAAAACAGAGGGACCAAGACAAAAATGGCTGGATCACGGCCTCCACAGTGCCCCTGCAGAAATTCCTGCAGGTCTCTATGGTCTGACTGCAAAGATATGGGGAAAATCCTAGACTGTAACCTGGAAGTTAAATAATCTCTTCACCAAACTCAACTTTCCCGATTTAGAATGGAGCAAATGCATAGGAGCCCAGCGCTGTTCTTGCCTGGGCAAATGTAAACTGGCGGATTATCTAAAAAAACAGATTCCTTTTTCCTTTCATGAACTTCTGAGCTAATGAAACTGCTGCACAGTCATGCTTGTGCCATGCTCACAAACAGGGTTGCCCCTGCTGGAGATGATGAATCCCCTGCTCCGGGCCCCTCCCAGTGGGGAATGAAGGCAGAAAAACTAAGTCTAGGCCTGTCCTGTTGCTTCCAGTATACACTGGAAGTGACATCACACTACAGGTACATGGGGAGACTCTGGTATTTGGGCAAAAGCTCTATTGCAAAAATGATTTCTACCAAAATATTCTACCAAATATTTCTCTTTATGTGCCATCACTTACTGAGCTTAGTTTTCCTGCCAATAAGTCCCCGCCTCTTTCCAGTTGCCAGGGGGCACCCAAAATCCTACTTGCCACCATGAGGTGGAAGAGGTTTTAGACTCCCGGGTGCATCGTGGCTGGCTACAGTATTTGATCGCTTGGACCCATTTCCCGGCTGGGGACAACGAATGGGTCGATTCCGAACATTTCCGAGCCCCTCGCATGGGGAAGGCGTTTTACCGAACTTACCCCGATCGCGGATGGAGAGGTCTTAAGGGGGGCGGAATGTCAGGACCATGCCTGTCAGTATCTTGAAGTCTTGCTGTGTGTGATTTGCAATTGTTTTCCTGTTTCCCTCTTCCATTCCTAACAATTTCCTGTTAGCAATCTCCTGGCACCAGCCCATCTTCAAAGAGGTGTGAAAGGTTCCCAGGTCCTTTGTAGCTTTGTAGTAGAAACTGTGATGGACATTTGGTGTGGGGCAAAATGGGGATTAAAAGACATAAGTCCTGGATCTGAGCTCTCGAGCTCAGATCCTGCTTTACATTGTTACTCTTCGTATCACCTGGAATAAACTGCTTTTGGACTTTCCTACCGTCTCTGTTATTTCCACGTTCGAGAGTCTGACACTTGAAAGGGGATTCTATAAGCACTGCACTCTGATAATTGTGGTTATAAAGAACAAAGGTTTTTTCCCTTCTTCTTTGCTAGTGTTGATAGATCAATCATCTATTTCCCAAGGCCTTTAACATATGATCCATCTAGGCCACCAACAGCACGCTGTGGCCTGCAAAAGGCTCTGGTGTTGAATTCCCACGCAGGCAGGAAAGCCACAAGCGTTTATTGTGTCCTGTTAAGGTCACCAGACACGGCTGGTGGGCCGCATTTGGCTAAGTGAGTCACAAATCATGCAGGCCTGGATTACAGGGCCATGTTTTAATTTTATACTATCAGAATGGGGGGGGGAACGCATTATTTTCCTTTTTTGGTCTTGACGGATTCAAAATCTTCCTGAAGACAGTTCTCCAAAAATGGCACAGACGCCCACACTGAGAAGTAGCGAGTGGGTCCCCCCGAGGGGTGGCACTTAAGTTTCTGTGGCCCAAGCCTCATCTTCCTCTGCCTCTCCAAACCCTAACCCTACCCTTGAGACGATGCTTTTAAGACGTTTCCCAAGTAAACATCGCATTACCAGTATATAGGCAGAAATCATTTCTATTACTGATCAAATTCTTGCCAAAGCATGTCAAGAATGCCAGAACTAAATGTCATGCACATCTCTCCTTGGTCCTTTATGACATCTGGGAAACAGTAAAACGACATGCTAACTCTTTTCTCCACCCCCTGCTCCATTGTATTGGTTGATGCAACTCCAGTGCAATGATATCATGCCACACTTTTTAGTGTAATTAGTATATTATTGTCATTAGCTACCACAGGTGGAAACACATTCACTGAAACACTGTTCAGAAGGAAAACTGGATATAAGGCTGCTATTTTCAACAGCTGCCCCAGATTCCTTGCAAGGTCTGCCTCCGTCTTCTGCTCATCTCACATGAAAGGGACACTGGATAAAAGGTATGAACTGACGTAGCTTTTGAAAACCAGCACCCACCTTCCACAATCACCCTTCCGACCTCACTGTTACCACTCCCCATCAGAGCAAAGGATTCCAGGCAGAGGAACTGATTTTCCCCTCGGATAGAGAAGACAATCCCACACACCATTAAAGAGCTGAAGTTGTCCTAGCAGGATGATGCATTGCTTAATCTGGAGGTCTGGTCCAAGACACCTATTCCATTCTATTCTCATTTATGAGCCACCCTTTACCACAGACTCAGGGTGGGTTACGATAAAAACATGCAACATTAAATTCATGATAGTAAAGACACAACAAAACACAACAAAACTCCATCTTAAAAACCCTGACACAATCTAAAATCTCCCAAGCCCATCCACAAAAAAGGAGGGGGGGGACTTCTGGGGGGGGGAGAGGTGTCAGTCAAACACCCAGGTGAAGAGGATGTTCTTCACCAGGCAGTCCAAGAAAGTTGACGTCAGTGAACTTCTGGAGAGAGGGCATTCCACAGTGTAGGGGTCACTATGAAAAAGGCCTTTTGAGCTGCCCCAATCCCCCTTAGCTTTGACAGTGTTTCAGAAAGAAGCACTACAGCATTAAATCTTCCCTTCATTATTTGTTCTGCCCCACTAACAGCTCTCACCAGAGAACTAAATACAGGAGGACTGACAGGATATCCTGTGCCAGATAATAAACACTCACACCTAAGGTAAGAGTAAGACCCAATACGTGATGATGGGGCGAACTGCATGTCAAGAAATCCGTAAGAAGTCACAGCAAGTCTTTTATTCATTCAGAGAAGAAAGCAGGACTAATCAGGAAAGGTTTCATTTTTTAATTTAACAAGAGGCTAAGAAGTACCACTTGACAACAGCTCTCAGCAACTGGTAGAAGGTTTCCTCATCAGATGTGACAGACCTTCCAGAAGTTCTCTTCGTTGGTCAAAGCACATAGGTTATATCCTTGGCTGTACACATTCCAGCCTCCTGAAAAACACACCCACAAGTGGAGGGGCCTCCCCCACTTCTTATTGATCAACAGGAGCACCACAAAGTTAGCAATCAGGAACACATCAGTTCTCCAATGAAGCAAACATCAACCCCAAGGTAATTCCAGATCAAGAAATCAGCACCAGGAGGTATATGTCATGACCCAGAACTGTTCAATAGTTAGACTTTGTATTCAAATAATTGCCTTTATTGGAAACAGCACCAGGATTAAGCATTTAGACTTCCATTGGCAGAACTAAGGATAAAGAGCCAAAACAGCCTCTATTATACCCTCACTCCATTCCCCCGCCTTCTATGTTGCTTGACACTACCCTTTGGCCCCAGTTGCCAAGAGAGGCAGCACCCCTCTATTCTCATGGGAAGGCAGAGGCACAGCCTTCATCAAAGCAAAACAACCCCAAATGTTTTGAAGTGTGGAAGTCCACAGCTGCCTAATGAGCTGACTAGCCCGTGCCTAAAAGCGACACTAAAAAGCAGGCAAGAGACAGCAGTCCCAGACAGAGGATCCCACATCCCAGCCAGGAGGCATGACAGGATCGGGCCAGAACAGGGCCAGATCAGGACAGTATAAGCCTTCAGTTGTCAATCTTCAGGTGGGGCATGGAGATCTCCCAAAATGAAAAATGATTTCCAGATAACAGAGATCGGTTCCCAGGAGAAAACTGCTGCTTTTGTGGATTGCTCTTCACAGAAGGCCTGCTCTTCTTAGGCTCCACTCCACATAAACTGGAAAAATGCATGTTCAGGTCATTGTAAGGAGAGAGCATTCTTGGATATGCTAAATGACTGTGGCTTAGAGCAGATAGTTGTGGAACCAACCAGGGAAGAGGCGATCCTAGACCTAATTCTATGTGGGACCCAGGACTTGGTATGGGAAGTCAGTGTTGTTGAGTCGTTAGGGAACAGCGACCACAATGCTGTCAGATTCAGTATCTCTGCATGTGAACAAGTGACAACTACTAATGTAGTTACATTTGCCTTCAGAAGGGGAAATTTCTCAAAAAATGAAGGGGATAGTGTGCAGGAAATTGAAAGGGAAAATCAAGAGACTCAATACTGTCCAAGATGCTTGGAGGTTACTTAAAAACACAGTAATAAAAGCTCAGCTAGAATGTGTTCCTCAAGTTAGGAAAGACAGCACCCAGTCCAAAAGAAAGCCACCATGGTTAACAAGGGAGGTTGAGGAAATTATCAGAAAAAAAGATGTCTTATAGAAAATGGAAGTCCAGCTCAACTGATGCAGAATATGAGAAGGAACACAAATGGTGGAAAAGAGAAGCAAGTTAGCTGTTAAGGAGGCAAAAAAGGATTACGAGGAATGTATGGCTGTGAACATCAAGACCAGCAACAAACAGTTCTTCAAGTACATCAAAAGCAGGAAGAACTGGCAGAAGTAATCTTAGAAGTAATCTTTATTTCAACACAGACTAACAACCAGCTACTTCCAATGGGACAATGATTATTATGAGCAGACTGATGGGGTAGCCATGGGAAGCCCCCTCAGCCCAGTGATAGTCAATTTTTACATGGAACATTTTGAGAAACAAGCCCTCAAAACAGCACCCAGGAAACCCGCAACTTGGTTCCGATTTGTGGATGACACTTTTACAATCTGGAGCCGGGGTGAGGAGGAACTTCTGAATTTTCTGAACCACCTTAACAGCATCCACCCAAACATACAGTTTACCATGGAAACTGAAAAAGAAGGAAAACTGCATTTTTTAGATGTCTTTCATAGACCCAACCACCAATTGGGCCACACAGTATACAGAAAACCGACACACACAGACCAGTATCTACATAAAAACCCCAATCATCATCCACATCAGAAAAGGGGCATAATCAAAACTCTGTGCAAAACAAATTTGTGAACCTCACCTCCTCCCTGATGAAATAAACCATCTAGACTGGGCTCTGCAGGCTAATGGCTGCTCCACAACAGAAATCAGAAGAGCTTTAAGACCAAGAGAAACCCAGAGGACTGAGGAGAAACAGCCCACCACAGGAAAAATATTTCTACCATGCATCAAGGGAATCACAGATCAAATAGGGAAACTGATGAAAAAGCATTACCTACAAACCATCTTCAAACCCACCAGGAAAATACAGCAAATGCTATGCTCAGCAAAGGACAAGAGAGACCCAACTTCTGCAGGAGTATATCGCATACTGTAAGGAACCTCGAAGGACCCGAAATTAAGCAACTTTGAATAGTTCTTTATTTCATAAACTTCAGGAGTCACAATACACGGAATGCAGATTCTGACCTTCCCCGAATCAGGCGGCCTCTTTTACGGGCCAAACGGCTCCTCCCCGAACTCCCCAATACAATTCCCACGATAGAAAAAGACAAGCTTCAAACATATTTGATAAGCGCAGACAGCAAGGTTAACTCCAGCAGCCACCCTGGGCATACAGCCCAGACCGTGGAATGTTCCAAGGCCAAGCTGGCTGAACAGAAGCACACATCAAACCACAACCTTACACTCCGCCTCCCCTAAGAAAGCTCCCTCCCCACCTGGCTTGTGGGGAAAAGATTTATGAAAGGCAGAAATCAGTGAGGGGGCATCAATATTTTCAACATAAATCCACTGGTTATGGCCTGAAGGATATCCCACCCATGAAACTAAGTATTGCAAGCGCTTGCGGGAATAACGAGAGTCCAGAATAGCATCAATCTCATAGTGCTTGTGGCCGTCAATAATCACTGGTGGGGGCGCCTCCGTTTGGTCGTGCCAGGCATTGGAATCTGGAGCCCGCTTGAGTAAGCTAGAATGAAAAACAGGGTGAATGTTACTCAACGAATTTGGCAATTCTAAACGAGCAGTCACATCATTGATCACTTGGGTGATCCGGAAGGGACCTATGAATTTCTTGCCCAGCTTGGAATATTTGTGCATGTCCCCAAGGTTTTTCGTGGATAAATAAACCCATGTCCCAATCTGCAAAGGAAAGTCAGAACGATGTTTGTCTGCTTGGGTTTTTTGCGCCTCCTGCGCTTGTGCGAGCGAAGAAGACACGGTCTTCCAGCCCTCAGCCAAAGACTGGATCCAGTTGCCAAATTCCGGGGGCTGTAACGCCTGGTCTGGGAGTTGAGGCAGGGGAGGGTAGGAACGACCCGACACCACTTCAAAGGGGGTTTTGTTGGTACTACCATGAACCGCATTATTATAGGCGTATTCAGCAAAGGGCAGTAGCTCGGACCAGTTATCTTGATGATAATTGGTGTAGCAACGTAGGTACTGTTCCAGGGTTCTGTTGGTCCGTTCCGTCTGGCCGTCACTTTGTATGTGGTATGGGGCAGCGACAGCTGAAGCGGTTCCCAGAATCTCCAGGAATGCCTTCCAAAACCTGGATATGAACTGGGGGCCGCGGTCGGAGATCACCCTCTCAGGTGAGGAGTGCAAATGGTAGATATGTTGAATAAACAATTTCGCTAACTTGGGCGCCGAAGGAATGGTGGGGCATGGAATAAAATGCGCCTGTTTCGAAAAGAGATCCACCACCACCCACAGAACGGTATTTCCATGGCTTTCAGGGAGATCCGTGATAAAATCCATGGAGATCACTTGCCAGGGCTTGGAAGCTGGAGGGATGGGATGCAATAACCCATGGGGTTTGCCCGGAATAGACTTGGCTTCAGCACACGTCAGGCAACCCTTAATATACGCTTCAATGTCTTTGCGCATGGTGCGCCACCAAAATTGCCGCCGGAGCAAGTGGAGCGTTTTTAAAAATCCGAAATGTCCCGCTTGCCTGGCATTGTGACCCGCCATCAGGACCTGCTTACGTAGCGTCGGCGGGACGTACCAACAGTCTCCCCTCCTCCAAACTCCACCCTTCAATTGTAGGAGGGGGTCGGATTCCCGTGTTGGGATGTCTTGCCGCCCCGCCTCCTCTAATTGGCGTAGGAAAGGCGAGACGACTTCTGGAATGCTCGGTGGGGGTGGAGGAGTGGGCATGGACGTTTGGGATCGGATGACCGCCAATCCCAATTGTGAGGGCAAGAGAATGGTACGCGGAATAGCACGTAAGGACGTGTCCGCCCCCTTGGGTAGGCGGGAAAATGTGTCCGCTAGCTTGTTGCTTCTGCCTGGGAAGAAATGGACTGTGAAAGCAAATCTGAAGAAGAAATCAGCCCATCTTAACTGTTTAGCTGACGTTTTGAGTGGTGTAGACAGGGCCGCCAGGTTTTTATGATCAGACCAGACTTGGAAGGGGCTGGAAGCTCCTTCCAGCCAATGCCACCAAGTACTAAGAGCCTCCTTGATAGCAGCCGTTTCTTTGTCCCCGACGGTCCAGTTGAGTTCCGGACCGGAGAATTTTTTCGATTAGTAAGCACATGGAACAAGTTTATTATCTTTATTTCTCTGCAAAAGGGCTGCTCCTAATGCCTTGTCCGAAGCGTCTACATGCATGACGAAGGGCAAGGAGGGATCCGGGTGTTTCAATACTGGTTCTGTAGTGAAAGCTGATTTAAGCGATTGGAAAGAATCCTGACACTCTGGGGACCAGGGGAGGGAAGCCCCAGGTTTGGATGCTTGAGGACCCTTCCCTTTTGTGCGAAGCAAGTCAGTGAGGGGCAGGGCAATTTTGGCGAATTGAGGGATAAAGTCCTGGTAGAAATTGGCGAAACCTAGAAAGGATTGAAGCTCTTTGCGGGTTGTTGGAACGGGCCAATTAACTACAGCGGCTACTTTGGCTGGATCCATTTCCAGGCCCTCTGGTGAGATCCGATAACCCAAGTAATCCATGGAAGTCTGATGAAAGGCACATTTAGACAGTTTCACAAACAGAGAGTGATCCAGGAGACGTTGTAACACAGCTCTGACCAGACAAACATGCTCCTCTTCCGATTGGGAATATATAAGGACATCGTCTAAATACACAACCACTCCTTTAAACAAAAATTCTTGTAATACGTCATTGATGAGTGACATGAAAGCCCCTGGGGCCCCGAAAGGCATTACAAGGTATTCATATTGACCATATTTAGTATTAAAGGCTGTTAAATGTTCAAAACCTTCAGCGATCCTCACTCGATAGTAGGCTTCGCGCAAATCAAGTTTCGTAAAAATACGCCCCCTCCCCAACGCATCGAGGAGATCCTTGATCAGGGGCAAGGGGTACTTATTTGAGATAGAGACGGCATTTAAACCCCGGTAGTCGGTGCAGAGCCGTAGAGTTCCATCCTTCTTTTTTACAAATAGAACTGGGGCTGCGTGCGTGCTCTTGGTGGCCCGACGAATAAATCCCCGAGCTAGGTTCTTGTCCAGGAAGGCACACAGCTCCCTCTCTTCAGTGGGGCTCATTTGATATATTCTACCCTTGGGAAGTTGTGTTCCTGGGACTAACAGAATTTTACAATCTGTGTCCCGATGGGGGGGGGTAACTGGTCACACTACTGTTCCTCGAAAACTTTGGATAAGTCCCAATAGAATTTGGGGATTCTGATTAAGTCCAAACTAGGAGTAACATCGAGAGCCAGAGGTTGGGGGCCATCGGGAATTTCAGTAGAGTCTTCCGGTGGTTCCCCCTCATCCATGTGATCCCCACAAGGGGGGTCTGTGAAACGGACGATGCGCTGCTCCCAGAGAATGGTGGGTTCGTGGGAGAGTAACCAGGGCATACCCAACACGATGGGATGTTTGGCGACTGGAGCCAGGATGAAGCTACGTTTCTCCCAGTGTTCTGCGCAACGTAGGAGCACTGGCTGGGTTCTGAATCGGGCCGGGCCTTCGGTGCCTAACGGACTGCCATCCATTTGGGTGAATGGGATGGGTTTGGCCAATGCAATACGCTCGAGCCCTAGTTGCTCAGCAACTTGGGGCCTCATAAGACAGTGGGAGCAACCAGAATCCACTAGTGCGCGTGCTAATATGCGTGTGTGTTTGGTCGTATGGCCAAAGAGGTCATAATGGTTATGAGGGCACCCCCGTCACTCACCGCATCTGGAGCTGGATTCTCCTCCACAGGAGCCGACGAAAGGCTCACTCCTTCTGGCTCGGTGTCATCGGCTTCCCCCAGGTCATCATCGAAAACAGCTTGTGACACTCCCTGGGGGCCCTTTGGTCCTGGTTTGCGTGGGG
>NW_025949920.1:0-10711 GCF_021028975.2 Sphaerodactylus townsendi
CAGCCGCCCCCTCCCCTTGCTCCGCCTTCATTTTCCGAAGCCACTGCACCTCCGTCAGCGCCACATAATGGCGCGGGTTTCAAAACTCTCGCAGAACGTATTAGCCACGATCTGCAGAAGAAAGAAACCCTGACGGAAGACGATGCCGAGATTCTTGCATTGTGCCCCGTCCACTTCACAGATACTGAGGGGGAGGATGGCGTCATCCGGCGGGTTGTCGAGTACCGCCCCCTAAGCTATAACATCCTTACTGAGCTCCGCAAAGCAATGCGGGACGTAGGAGTCACTAGCCCCTACGTGAGAGGCATGCTGGAGGCCATCGCAAGGAACCACCTAATGGTTCCAGATGACTGGAAGACCACCTTTCGCATGCTCCTGAGCCCTGCGCAATTTGTGGTCTGGGAAAGTGAGTTCCGCCAGCAGTGCTTCAACAGAGCAGCCGCCTCCGGCGGCGCCTACACAGCCGCTCAGCTTTACGGCTTTGATGCCTTCAGTAACCCCAACAATCAGATCGTCCTGCCGGTGGCCACCCTTACGGTCGCCTCTGAATGCGCCTACAAGGCGTTTTTGAAAGTCCCCAATGCCGGACAGCCAACCCAAAGTTTTTCTAGCACCCGGCAGAAGCCTCAAGAGCCCTATGCTGAGTTTGTGAACAGGCTCCAGGAGGCCCTCAAGAGGCAGGTTGACAACGAGGAGGCCCAGGGCGAACTCCTTAAGCGCCTTGCCAAGGAGAACGCCTCCGCTGAGTGCCGCAAAGCGATCACAGGCCTAGGAAGGAACCCCGAGCTGGCCGACATGCTCAAAGCTTGCCAGGATATCGGGTCTTTCGCCCATCAAGCCAGCCTTCTAGTCGCCGCCCTCTCCGCTGCCATGAGGCAGCCCCGAGACGAGTGTTTCAATTGCGGCAAGCCAGGACATTTCCGGAGGAATTGTAGGCTGCCCGGCGGGGGGGCCTACAACCCTGACGGAGGAGGGTCTCTCCCCAGAGGGCGAGGACCCCCAGGAAGGTCTAGGGCCGGGCGCTCCCAATGCCCGCTGGGGAGGCCCGCGCCCGGGCATCTCCCCAGCCCGGAACCAAGATCCGCACCTCAAACCCTTCCCCCGGAGCTCCCCCATGAGATCTTCGCTGCTCCAGCTCAGTATAGTGATCCCATCCCCACGGAGACCATTAGGCTGGTCTTGCCAAAAGCTTCCGCCGCTGAACAGGGGTTGTTCATCATCCCAGGGGTCATCGACCCCATGCACCAGGGAGCCATCCACATCCAAGTATGGACAAACATCCTGCAGAAACTGCCAAGTTCACCGGAACACCCTGCCTCTATGCTCTCACTTGAGTCTAATCTAAGTTCAGCTAATCTAAATCTCGTTGCTCGCTCCCCCTCTACGTCTATACTTCCTGCTCTGCTAGCCCCTTCTACTTCCAAAGTCACCATGCCTCCGCCAGTGCCCCAGAATGGCACGCATTTCAAAATCTCTGCAGAGTCCACAGTCACTGAATTGCAGCAGAAAGGAATGCTGACGGAAGAGGACTGCCGTTTTGAGCCCTCCTCAGAATGCCCCATAGCCAATCTACAGGACAATGAGGCATGGAAAGGGGAAGATGCTCGCACAATGGCCTTAAGCCAAAAGTCCTTCGTGAAGAAGAAGCCCCCTTGGCCCTCTCCAGCTGTAAGGTTCAAACCAGATCTCATAGCCTCTGAGCCTGTGCAAAGCCCTAAGCTCAAAGCTCCCAGTGGCAGCAAAATCGTCAGCACCTCAGAGAGAGCAAAATCTCAAATCAGAGTTGCAATCCTCCTCGTTACTTTATATGTGCTCTGTATGCCTATGTATGTTCTGTATGTCTTGCCCCCTTTCAAGAGACCCCTAAAGTTTTCCCCTCATAGGGGGGATTTTTCCATTGCTTCTAAGCTATGCTCTTGTGCTTCAATTAAAGTTTTTCTCCTTCTGATTATGTGTGCCAATGCCTTGAAAGGCTTCGCCCATTACAGCATCCGCCTTAAACGGGACACAGCTCGTGCGTGCTCCCCAGGATACCGATGGGACCTGCTTCAAGCCGCCTCCATCTTAGTTTAAACCTTCAAAACTTTTCTTCAAACCTCTCCTTGAGAACCTTTTCCTTCGTCCATCTGAGCCTACACTGCCACATTGGCGTGGCGCAAGTTTACATATGAAGCCAAAATCATTTTCATGCTCCCACATTCTCTGCTGAGGGCTCCCTGGCTAGTCACAGTGCCAAGGGGGGTCTCTCAGCCACACCTATCTTACACAGCCTCCGCTGTGAAGGTAGGAAGCGAGCTCAAACCGGCCAAAGTCCCCTTACGGGAGGGGAAGGTAGAGCTGACTTCCAAACCCTTCCCCCCCCCCCCCCCCCTCCCTTTTTCCCCCCCCCCCCCTTTCTAATGGGCTGACGCACCCCACCTCTAGATCTAGGATCTGATAAAGGGCTTTTTGCAAACCCCTCTCAATTTGCTCCTGTGATCAAACCTCAAGCCCAGGAACTGTTTTCTTTGCATCTTCTCTATATCTTTCCTATAGACGCTATATTACGATATGACTATAATTGTGAATTGTTCAAGTTGCTTTGCAAAAAACCCACACCTTAGACGGTGATTGGGATTGTTTTACAAACAAACATCCGACCTGGATATGACCTCTCCCTTCTCCTAAGCCTTCGGGCAATTCCCTGCCTTGTATCTCTTAACGCCTTGAATGTTGCAAGTGATCGTTGTCGGAATGGGCCAACTGCGCCTAACGAAAGCTTGGCCAAAACAAACGAAAAAAAGGGGAGTAGTTCCCCCCCCCTATTGACCCAATCAAGGTCTCATCCAGCAGACCATATCCAAAGTACTCTTCTCTATTCTCTATCAAAAATTGCCCGCCCCCCCCACTCAGGGCTCGGGCTTTCCATTGTCATCTATAAGAACGAATTAACTCAGCCAGCACGCAAAACCCCTGGGGGAAAAGCGTCGCTTGTTTTTTCTCTTCTATACAGGAGTCCAGCTCGCCATGCCAGGCCAGCCCCATCCCGGAGATGGAGCGGGGCCTCCCTGGAGGATCCGACCCCGCCGCCCTGTTGAGAGAGCCCGATCACCCTCCAGCCTGGGCCAAGATGGGAGGGACACCCATTCTTCCACGGAGATCGCAACCCAGGCTGCCATTCGGGCCAGCTATGGCTCAAAGGTTGACGCTGTGTGTCGCTGCTCCTCATCTACAGCCGCCATTCTCTCTCCCTCTCTGCCGCCCCCCTGGCTGAAACTTGGAATTGCAGCCAGGAACATTCCTGATAGATTAACCCTTGGAACTCTCCGCTGTTTTCAGCCGCTTGAATAATTGTTGGAACACGCCTTCTCTCACAACCTTGCTCGTGAGAATCACTGAATCTGCGATGCTAAAGACTATCAGTAGCTCTCCCTACGCTCTTGAGAAATCCATGGACTCTAACGTCATCGCTCTGTAGCTTTGGTAGTCAAACAGCAAGAGCCATGCATTGGACAATTATGCAACCACGGGTTGCCTTCCTTCCGCCCATCATCCAGCCTATGTATCGTTTAGCCATGTTTTGTTGTTTAAATTTATTGCATGCCCTAGTTTTTGAAGTTATGTTATTTGTTATTGCTGCATTTCCGCCTGTCTGTCTGCCGGGACTCTCTGCTACCCCAGGCTCCACCCCAGGAGCCCGGACGCCGCCGCCGCCGCTCCGCTCTGCCTTTCGATCCCTCCTGTCGAAACGACGCGGTCGCCCTCTCCAAGGCGGAGCCTGTCCCCCTCGCAACTTCCCTTGTGGGAGCCCCCGGACTTGTTTCCTGTAACACCAAGACTATTGGCCGGCTGGCCTGTGCCCTTGCGAAGCCCATCAATTCTACCTCCATTGCTCTGGACGCTCTGGCCTCCGAGCAGCAGGAACTTCGTCAAGCGACCCTAGACAATCGTGCCGCTATTGATTACTTATTGTTATTACATCACCAAGGTTGTGAGAATGTACATAATATGTGTTGTTTTAATCTTTCTGATAATTCCCAATTGATTCATATGAAAGTACGTGAGCTGCAAGAAGTTGTATCTACTCTGAAGTATGATGTTTTGCCCCATTGGTGGTCAGCCCTCTGGAGCTGGCTGCCGGGAGGATGGTTGAGTGTTATTGTACAGCTCTGCATTGGTTTAATTGTGTGCCTCGTTATCGGATCTTGTTTCGTTCAATGTGTGTCTAATATTGCCTGTAACGTGTGCAAGAAGCCCCTCGAATTTCCCTTACCCCGCAGCCAAGTTCTAATGTTACACAAGCAGCTTGGTCAGCTTGACCAGATGGCGGAGGAGACAAGCGTCCCTTTAAATCGCCCCTTAGCATTTCGGTCCCCCTTTTTCTAAAATGTAAAAAAGGAGGAGATGTAGTGATGCACTGCTGACCCAGCAGCACCGTGGTAGAACGTTGGGACGCCAATGGACCTACGGCCTTGCTGGTCGCACCGCACCCCCACTCCTCATCCCCCTATGAGTCACGGGTCATGAACTGTCTGGCTCAGTCACCGGGCGCAGGGACAATGGTCTTGCCCCCAGGTGAGGATTAGGCTCAGACGCTTACGCTCCTCTCCGCACGTAGCCAGGTGAGATCATGCATCACATGATGATCTCCAGGTCTCCCGGTCTCCCGCTCATCTCCCTACCCACCTCCTTTACACGCCCACAATGAAACCCTAATAAAAGGTGCGAGAGACCAGCACAGGGAGAGTTGTCAGGATCATGAAAACCCGCGCTTCCTGTTGCTGACGCTCTCCGCCAGATGAAACCTCCTCCGCGTCTCGCCTATTCCTTAGCGACGACCCTGCGGGGTTGACTACAGATCCTCATGAATTCATATGGTGTTTGCATTGGAATGAAATGAAACCACCATGAAACTATAGAACATGTCTCAGTCTACAGGCAGCACCAAAACAATCACACATCCCATGCTCTGTGGCATTGTAGTGCAAAAACCTGCTTGAAAAACATGGATCCTCGTGGATCCTCATGATTTTTCCACTTGATCACCCCAAAATCACCTGCACATCACAGCTCATACCCCTAGACACATGTCTGAACAGAATAATCCTGCATCCCAAGCTCCGGGGCACTACAGTGGCACAAAAATGTGGTTAAAACACACACATCCTCATGGATCCTCCTGATTTTTGCACTTGGTCACCCCAAAATCACCAGCACATCACAGTCCCTGGACACATGTCTGAAAACAACGATCACACATCCCATGCTCCATGGCGCCGCAGTGGTGTAAAACCCTGCTTGGAAAACACAGATCCTCATGGATCCTCATGATTTTTTCACTAAGCCACCCCCAAATCACCACCTCTCAGAACAATGCCAGCTGAGCTAGGGGTGGGTGGAGGGAGGCAAGGGTTGGGTAGGGATTGGAGAAAGTAGAAAGGGATGGCTAGGGGTGGGGGAGATGGAATGGCTAGGGGTGAGGGAAATGGGAAGAGGTGGCTAGGGGTAGGTAGGAGTTTGAGAGGATGGGAATGGGTGTGTAGGGGTTGGAGAGAATGGCTAGGGATGGGGGAGGGTGGTAAGGGGTTGGAGAGGGTGTCAAGGGGTGGGGAGGGTGGTAAGGGTTGGGGAGGAGTTGGAGAGGGTGTCAAGGGGTGGCTAGGTGTGCGGAAAGGTGGTAATGGATGGCTAGGGTGGGGGAGATGGGAAGAGATGGCTGGGGGAAATGGGGAGGGATTGGAGTGGGGTGGGGAGGGGAGGGATTGGAGAGGGTGTCAAGGGGGTGAGGGCGGCTCTTGCCAGGCCCTTTGTGGCCCAGGGAACCTGAAGCTGGGCAGAATAGGGGCAGCTCCCACCAGGATCGGCAAGAGCTTCCCTACCTCCACTCACTCCAAAGCTCCCCAGGCCACTGGGCAGGAAAGCTCTCATCAGGCTCTCGGCAGCCCGGTGAGCTTTGGGGTGAGTGGAGGTAGGGAAGTTCTTGCTAAGTCTGGCGGGAGCTGCCCTGCCCCACCCCATTCAAGCTCCCTGGGCCGCTGAAGGCCCAGAGAAAGTGCCCCCATCCCAATTCAAGCTGGGCCGCAGAAAGCCCAGAGAGAGCTTCCTCGCCCCACCTCCCTTCAAGTTCCCCGGGCTGCATGGCATGGAAGCTCTCACCGGGCTCTCAGCAGCCTGGCGAGCTTTGGACGTAGCAAGGAGAAATGCCTTCTGCCCATGCCCTGCACCCCACTTACCTTAGGCGGCAGTGGTCCCAGGCAGCCTGGCGGGGCCCAGGGGCGCCCAGCAGAGACCCCACCAGCCGACAGGGTCTCTTTCAGCCCCCAGAGGCTCCACCAGCTAAAGGAGCAGGCTGGCAGGGTGGGGCTGAGCCAAGGGGGGAAGGAGGAGGGGCATGTGGGTGATTTTCCACCCCCACATTACGTGAACAGTGGCCACCCGGGGCGTTTGTCCCCAGGCCACACTGTGGAAGCCCCGCCTCTGATCTTGGGTGTGATTATCAAGGATATTCCATTGAAAAGTGCCCAGGACAAGTGACATGTAGATGTTCACAGCCCACACAGTCCTCAAATGAGGATGATTAATTGGAACAGGGCTGCTACATGCTTAAGAAGTTAAGGAACTTGAAAATTGACAGAATTTCCAGAGGTAGACCAATCCATTATTGCTGCTATATTTGTACAGCTTTAGTTTGCTAGATGCAGACCATACATTCTGCCACCAAGGTGGCACTCAAGCCTGACTGCACAATCACACATCTGCAGGAGGGGAATTAAGAATTTTCCACAGAAAAAAACACTTTAAATGACTTTTGGCAATTATGTTCTCTTCTCACCCATTATGCTGGTTTTATAACACATTACTTTTAAAGTGGAATTTTAATTTAGATTTACTGTGCTGCTATGAACTGTGATGTGCATGTAAAAACTAATGAGATATATTAAAATAAATGACTACTGATCTTCAGACTCCAAGTGAATACTGGTACTTTGACAGGGATTTCTTGGAATTCTCCCACCAACTCCTGTAAAGACCACTTTTTACAAGATCTCATCCAGAAGCTTAGGTTACAATCAAAAGCACAATTGGAACTGTCATCGGGGAGGTGCGACTGGCAAAGACCTGAAGCACCTTTCTA
Source organism: Sphaerodactylus townsendi (assembly GCF_021028975.2). Classification (NCBI taxonomy): domain Eukaryota; kingdom Metazoa; phylum Chordata; class Lepidosauria; order Squamata; family Sphaerodactylidae; genus Sphaerodactylus; species Sphaerodactylus townsendi. The sequence goes on from NW_025949920.1 coordinate 7,115, forward strand.
GCTTGCCAGCAGCTTTTTGTTAGTAAAGCAACCAGCCTCTTTCCTGCCAAAGAGCTTTCATGTGCAGTGGCTTACCCCTCATATTCCTCCAGCATAACTTGATATTCCCAGAATCAAAGTTCTAAGTTACTTCTGGGACAGATAATATGTTATCAGTTGCAGCAGATTCTTCATATGGATATGAAAAAGCTTCTGGAAAAATGCTTTTAAACAGAATACTAAACTGACAGGATTTTTTGGGAAGTATTATGCAAAAAGTACTGAGATGAGATTGTTCAGAGAACAGAATGCATTCCCATCAGTGCTGCAGTGGTAGCTAATGATAAAGTTTCTACTGTGGGGTTGCTTGTCAATAAACCTCTAATCTAATTAGCTTCATACACTGTTTTTAAATCACCCACGGCTGTAGAACACTCATCCAAGTTATGGTAAAATGGTTAGGGTATCTGACTAAGAGATCCAGGTTTAAGTAATCCCTACTCAGCCATAGAAGCTTGCTGGGCGACCATGGACGTGCTCATGGTCAGAAGCTCTTAGCTTAATCTACTCACAAAAGAGAAGAGGACAAAATGGAAGAGAGAATGATATAAGCCATTTTTGGGTTCCCACTGGGGAGAAAGGTGGGGAATAAATAACGTAAATAAAGCATACTATGTATGTATACCAGCACTTGTACTAATTGCCATCTGAAAAGTCATACCAGGCATAGACGCTTATTCAAGTCATGCGGAATATCTCTACCACCAAGATCTTTTCCTTCATGCAGTCATAAATTAATACTATAGGTATATGCACACTGACTATTAAAATATTTCCTGTGTTTTTGTGGACATGCATGGATCATACTGTCTGCAAATATTCCAATAAACACAATTTGCAGCTTATAGTTGACTTGAGTAACCAGCCAATACCTGCACTAGTCATTAAAAGCCAAGAACTTTTGTAATTTTCTTTGCTTGGTTGCATGGAAGCAATTCTTACTTGCCATAGATTAATGACCTGGCAATTGGCTATTTTCTGACTTATAGTTTAGAAATAATTACCTTCAAACAAGTCTGAGATTATTTAAATCCCAAACCCTGAGTGGTGTAGTAGTTGACAGACTAGGACCAGGGAAATCCAGGTCGTGACCCCCACTTGTGCCATGGAAGCGTGCTGGGTGACCTTGGGCAAGTCACACACGCTCAGCCCTGACCCTGGCCACCTTTTGAATGGGAAACTCCAAAAAACACCAAGATCATGAGGAGGATGCAGAAAATGGTAAACTACCTCCAAACATCTCTTGACTTGAAAAACCTACGGGGTTGCTATAAGTCAGCAGTGAGCTGATGGCAAACCCCCCCCCCCCCATTAGTTTGTGAAACATCTCAAAGTGGTTGGAATGCCTATTTATGGTATGATAAAAATTCAAAGTTAACAAGGATCTGGATAACCACTATATTAGACATGCCTTCTTAAAAGTGTGAAATTAATTTAAACACAGACTTTGTATAAGTGCTAGGGTGGCTCTCACCAGAAGAACTATATAGATGTGGAATTTCTGGACAACTGGAAACCCTTATAGAGTATTTGGATAAAATGAAAACAAAAATGGATGATTATTGGTTTTGAAAATTAAAATAAGATCCAGTAGAGAAAGCTGTAACTTCTACTGGTAGTAGCTCTAAAGATCCAACTTTACCTAGGTGGTTAAATAACAAGTGGTAACAAATTATTTTTTAGTGTTAATATTCAGTACAATCAAAAACAATCAATAAGCACTGGTTGTGGTGGGTTTTCCGGGCTGTCAGACCACGGCCACACAGCCCGGAAAACCCACCACAACCAATTGAATTCCATGAAAGCCTTCGACAATACAATCAACACGCAATCAACATGCAACTTGTGAGGTGAGTCTGAGGGAGTTCTAAAGAACTGTGACTTGCCCAGGGTCACCCAGCAGGTTTCATACGTAGGAGTGGGGAAACAAATCCAGTTCACTTGATAAGGTCTGCCACTCATGTGGAGGAGTGGGGAATCAAACCCAGTTCTCTAGATTAGACTCCACTGCTCTTAACCACTACACTACGGCTCTTCACAATCTTTGGATTTTCACAATATAATCATTAATTTGGCTTTCACAGAAGAAAACCTCTTTTTAAAGATATATCCTACCACTTGATAATTAAAACATGAGTGGAAACAAACTAGAAAAATTCAGCCAGGCTAGAGAAATAAAATTGCTGACTGATCAAACCATTTAAGATCCTGCAACTGCAAATAAAACTGATCATCTCAACTAAATCCTATGTTTGTTTCTTCACATAAAATTCTGACTAGGATTTATTTCCAAGCAAAAAAAGCAGTTCATATACACACATAATCAGATCACAGGAAAAACACATAAAGGCAAAAATGTACAATCATGACTATTACATGAGACATGACCCGACAGGCAAACTTGCTGATGGTCCCCGGCTCCTCAATGATGCAGCTAGTCCAGGGGTCTGCAACCTGCGGCTCTTCAGATGTTCATGGACTACAATTCCCATCAGCCCCTGCCAGCATGACCCCTCAATGATACAGCTAGCTCAGGGGTCTGCAACCTGCGGCTCTCCACAGGTTGCAGACCCCTGAGCTAGCCTTTACCCAAACCAGGCTTTTTCGAAAGCCTGTTAGGGCCCTGCGGAACCTTGATTAGTTCCACAGGGCTTGTAAAACTGAGCTGTTCCACCAGGCCTTTGGGGAGGCTGGCTGCGGACTATCCTCCTCCTCCTGATGCCCCGTATACCATCTATGTTACCATCTTCGGCAATTTGCCGGTCCCCTCCTGGGAGTCTGAGAGTAGGGGAGTTGGGGTCCAGACGCCCCCTTCCCCATAATAATATGGGTTTATGTGGGCTATGCTGCTGCTGCTGTTTTAAATAGGATTTTAATCTAAATTTATTGTACTGTTGGATTTGTTGTGTATTACTTTGTTGCTGTTGTTTTATTGTTCAATGCTCAGAGCCCTTCAGGGATTAGACGGTATACCAAATCCAATAAATAATAATAATAACTTTCCAAGGACTTTAATACATTGATGAAATGCACACAAAAGAGCAATGGATATGCAATAAATAAGTTAGACCTGAGAAACACTACCAAATTATTCAGGATGGTGTAAACCCAAGCAAACAAACACCTCCCAAAGAATCCCTGTACAATGGATAAATCTATATAAATAAAAAGCAAAGTGTCCATTTGTTTCTTATTGTTGCTCTCTGAAACTACTGGTCCAAATGCTGTGAAATTTTCAGACAACGTTGCTCTCTCATCCAAGCATGTTTTCACCTTCTCACATACCTTGCATATCTCACCTGTGCCAGGTAAACCGTCCTTTCCCCAAAAAACAGCGCCATCTGGTGGACACTGGGCCTGCCGGCAGGACTGTTGTCATCTGACCTGTTGTCATCATTCTGAGGTAATACCTCATCATTCTGAGGTAATATGCAGGAATTAACAGAATTATGCGTTCTGAGATAATACTTCATTCAGGGAGAGGGACAGGAGGTGAGGGCAGAGGCTTCATGTGTAAGTGTGATTGTTTTCTAGATAATAGGTTGAGAGTGGTTTTGT
>NW_025949921.1:0-10704 GCF_021028975.2 Sphaerodactylus townsendi
GAAGAAGAAGAAGAAGAAGAAGAAGAAGAAGAAGAAGAAGAAGAAGAGGAGACTCAAAGGGGCTACAATCTCCTTTTCCTTCTCCCCCCTCACAACAAACACCCAGTGAGGTAGGTGGAGCAGAGAGTTCCAAAGAACTGTGAGTAGCTCAAGTTCATCCAGCTGGCATGTGTTGGAGTGTACAAGGTAATCTGATTCACCAGATAATCCTCCACAACTCAAGTGGCAGAGCGGGGAATCAAACGCAGTTCCCCAGATTAGAGTGCACCTACTCTTAACCAGTACACCATGCTGGCTCTCAATGGTCTGTGAACACATGCTGCTGAAACCATAAAGATCCCATACACTGAGTCATATTCTATTTTTGTCCTCTGTGACTGGCACTACCTCTCCATGGTATTCAGCAGGGTCTTCCACGTTACTTACTTCCTGAACCTTTTGCCAGGCAATGCTGAGGATTGAACTTGGGACCTTCTGAATGCAAAAAAATATTCTACCTCTGGTACACTATCATTATATTTCCTTTCTAGGCATAGTTTGAACTTCAGACTAATGGCTTCAGGGCATTTCTGGTTCCTTTGTTGCAAGTACTTGAGTATGATTTACTTTGATGCCTGAACTTGTTCTAACTGGTGCTGTAGTATTGAAAGATACCTTGCCCCGGAGTTGCCCAGTATTTTTTGTTGGACCTCTTCATTCCTTACCAAAAATCAAGTCTGCTTTAAAGTCAAGACCGATATCCTTTTTTAGAAGTTGCAGAACCACTGGGTTTGGTCACATGGTATGTCCAGCTAGTAAAAGGCCAGACACAAGGCTTAAGGAAAAGCCAACCTTTCCTTTGTGGATTACAAACCCCCCCAAAGCCTCAAAGCTAAGGCAAGAGATGTCCACACCAAGATAAGAGCGCCAGCCTCACGGTGGCATCTGGGGATCTCCTGGAATTGCAGCTTATCTATATACATAGATCTGAAGAAAATGGCAGCTTTGGAGGCTGGACTCTATGGCATTATCCTCTGCTGAAGGTCTCTGTCCTCCCCAGGCTCCGCCCCCAACTCTCTAGGAGTTTCCCAATCTGGAACTGGCAAACCTACCTCCCAAATCTCACCAAAGCCCAGCAGGACCTGACCAGCCGAATCCAAGGTCGAATCCCCACTACTGTCTTAGCCAGGTTTCAGAACACAAACTAACCAGGTTTGAGGGACGACCTCCCCATTGCTTGCGTGGCAGATTCCGTTTCTGGCGCTCGTTCTCCCCGTTAATCTGCGTTCCAGCAGGACCTGGTTGCAAGTGGCATAGACCCCATTGACACAGTTCAGAGCTGATCTGAGGGGAGGGATGGGGGTTGAAACCCTGACTTGTTTCCTGCCCTGGAGTGTGATGCAGAATTCGGGCAACCAATCAGCGCTGAGATGCGCATGCAGCCTTTCCTTGGTTTCCGCAGTGGGAAAAGGTCCTGCCCCATCAAGGCATGCCAGCCAATCAGGGGAGACTGGCGAAGCAAGTTCACCTGGTAGTGGGGATTGCTAAGAGTTCTGCAACCAGTTGTGTCTGCTGTGTGCTCGCTGTGGTGGGGAGGGAGAAACTCCGATGAAGAGGACACAGTTTCACAATGAACAGATTTGGATCTGCGTGCAAATTTCAAGTGGGGATTCGACCCAAGAAAAAGGAATGTTTGCGGGGTCTTCTCACAATTGTCTCTTGGTCAGGCAGATTGATCTTTGTTGATTTATGCAAGGCGCCTTTTTATATCACAAGCAGCAACCCCCTGCGCCTTCTCCACCGAAGGAAATTTCAATGCAACACAGCAAACCTGATTAAAACCCAGTATGGAAGCATGTTGGATACACAGATGCCAAGATGGTGTGATTGGCACCTCAGTGAAAGTTGCTAATGTGTAACCCGCATGAGGAACACACACATCAAAGGCTAGGGAGATGTCAGTTAAGGGTGTGCATTGGTATGGTGCGCATATCAAACACACCTCTGACAGGTAGATTTTTCACAGCCCTGAGGTCATTCAAAAACGTCAGGCACAGTCCTGTTTAGCCAGCCCGTGGGCGCTAGTAAGCTCATAACCTCCACCCCACCTTAATAAAATGTTTCCATTAATAGCTTGTGTTTTAACATTTTTATTTGTACCCGGAGACAGCAAGAGAGAGTTGAGATTACAAATATAGATAAATAGACTTATCGGAGGCCCAGCTTCATCTGCCTCATGAATTAAACGGTAAAGTTTCCCCTTCGGTCATATCCAACCCTGGGGTACCACTGTGAACCGTGGTTTTGTAGGAAAGCTGTTAGTGGGGTAGTTTGCCATTGCTTTCCCCAGCTGTTCTTTACCCCCTAGCTAGGTGCTAGGTACTCACTTACTGACCAAGAAATGGCTGGCTGGCTGGCTGAGTTGACCATGAGCCAGCTGCCTGGATATCTGACCTGCAGGGGGATCGAATTCCTGGCTGTGTGAGTGGCAGCGCAAGCATTCATGTATTAGTTGCAAATAAATGTATCTTTTGGTCCTTAGTAAAATAAACAGAGTTATCTTTAGAAATGTTACCTATATATTGATAAACTTTATTGTATTGTTGAAGGCTTTCATGGCCAGATTCAGCTGGTTCTGGTGGGTTTTCCAGGCTGTGTGGCCGTGGTCTGGTGCACCACCAGACCACGGCCACACAGCCTGGAAAACCCACCAGAACCAATTACACTTTATTAGTTCATAGTTGTAAAAGTCTACCTTTCAACAAAGGTAGTGTAGTGAAATGGTTAAGAGCAGGTGGATCTGCAGAACCGGGTTTAATTCCCTACTCCTCCACCTGAGTGGCAAAGGCTTATCTGGTGAACCAGATGTGTTTCCGCACTCTCTCAGCTCCATCTGCCTCTCAGCCCTATCTGCCGTTCCCTTCCTCTTCCCACAACAGGCCTCTTATGAGGTGGGTGGGGTTGAGAGAAATCCGAAGAACTGTGTTTAGCCCAAGGTAATGCAGCAGGAATGTAGGAGTGCAGAAATACATCTGGTTCACCAGATAAGCCTCTGCCACTCAGGTAGAGGAATGGGGAATCAAACCCAGTTCTCCAGATTAGAGTTCACCTGCTCTTAACCACTACACCACACTGGCTTTCAAAGAGGCCCCTCCCCAAGCTCCACCCAACTCTACCCCCAAAATCTCCAGGTATTTCTCAAGCCGGAGTTGGCGCTTGGAACTTCTCACTGCCAGTGTGCAAAATCAGGATGGCAGGCTGCCTTTGCAGGGTGCAACGAAAAAGAAAAATCCCCAAAGTAAGGTTGTGAGCAAGGGGAAGAGAGGTGGAGTCACAAACCCATGTTCATTGGATTCTTTCAGCCATCAAACCTGTCCCTTCTAATGCCTACAGAGTGTGTGATTGTGATGCCTCATCCCTCCACCCCCTTCCCTGCCGGAAAATCACTTTCCTGGACCACCCTTAATCATGGGCATTTTAAAACAAATTTGGAAAGCCCTGTACTGATAATAAGGAAGTGAGGAACAGTTGGCCTAGCGGGCCTGCTGAGATAACCACATGTCTCAAGAAACACACAGAGCCACATACCTGGGAACTGCAAATGAATGACTTGTAGTGTTTCAATGTCTGCAAAATACTTGTAGAACCTGCAGGGGGTAAAAAGTCCAATTTCAAGGCTGTGTTCAGAGCAGCAGGAGGTGGTGGTGGTGGTGGTGGTTTCTGTGCCATACCTTATTCTGGGCCTTAGCATGGTGACCCGTCTACATGAAGGCTGCAATCCTGCCCCATCAAGGGCAAAAGTGGCACCCATACCAAATGCATGTTTCTCGGGCCCTTTCTGCACAAATTCCCACAAACACTTCTAAAACATTTTCAGTTTCCCCTTTCACAACAATGTATGTCCCTATGGAAAAGAATAAAAGGACATAAGTGCAACATAAAAAAACCACCACAACACTTAAAAACCAGTAGGGTAACAGGTCATTCCACTGCTAACCTAAGAGTGAGGAAGGGAACAGAGAAGCTTCAAGGGGAGATTACAATGTGAGACTGTGGAACTTGAGTTCATTTACAGTTTCAGAACAATGGACTCCAAAGGTCCTCAAATAGAGAAGCTTCGAGGGGAGATTGCAATGTGAGATTTTGGAACTTGTTCATTTACAAGTTCAGAACAATGAACACTGCAGATGCTAATTTTCTACCCCAAAGCACTTCCCCTCTGCTTTAAACAGGCTGATCACTGTCTACATTTTACCTCTGCATTCCGAGTTCCTTTTCTGCAGTGCTGCTTCCATCTTTTGACTGGCTTATAAGAACTCAAAGAACGCCATTCCGAATTGTATCTGACAGAGGCCCTTTCCGCACGGGCCATTTACAGCGCCCTAGGAATGGCAAAAACACTGTCCCTAGGGAGCTGTTCGCATGGGGGCGCAGCTGCATCGCAGCTGCATTGCAGCTCCGCCGCCCTCGCTCCCCCCCAGTGGCGCAAAGCCGCCATTTTCCCACCTCGCTTCCCGAGTGAGGTTTTTGGAAAACAGCGGCTTCCAGCCGCTGCCGTGCGAATGGCAGCGGCTGGAAGGCGCCATGCCCCCCTTTCCCGATCAACGTACCTTCCCTGCGACCTTCCAGCGTGTCGCCCGGGCCTGGGGACACGCCCCCCTGCCCTGCGACTCGAGAGTGGTCGCACAGGGCAGGGGGGCATGTCCCCTGGCCTGGCTTGGGCGACGCGCCGGAAGGTCGCAGGGAAGATATGTCGATCGGGCGACAGCGCAGCGCTGCGCCGTCTTCCCTGTCTTTACAGGGACCGTTCGTGCGAACGGTCCCGGGGATGTGGGCGTCGTACATGCCGACGCACCCCCCAGTGTGGCCGTGCGGAAGCGGCCATAGGGAGCATTGGCTCTTGACAGCTTCTATCTGGAAAATTGTGTTGATCTCTGAGCTCAAATCTAGATTTTTTTACAGCAGACCAACGTGACTACTTTCGAAAACTGAAATATGGATTTAGAAGCTTCCTAATCTGTCCTACTAATTGGGAAGATGGGGGGGGGGGAGAGACATACTGTATCTTGGTGGAAACCTTTCTGCCTTATAATTCATCTCATTCTCTTTTTCCACTGGGCCTGTTTGCTGTGTAATGAAAGCTCTGTGTCCTGTCATCCAAAACATACTCTGACAATTTCTGTAAAACCTCCCCGGGGTTGGAGAGGAGGCCATGCAGCCAGCTGCTAAAGAGATTTGTCTGTGGCCACATGGCAGGCAAAAGATCTGGGCCTGCCGATGTCAAGACCGATTCTTTTCAAACATGGAAGTGATGCTCTTTTGTAGCTCAAAAGGAGACTGCCCATTCCCAAATCCCAGATCCCCCCCTCTCCTCCACCAAGAGGAGCATACAGCATCGCATACTTGGTAAGTACTAAAGGAAATACAGTATATAAAATTCAGTTATTAATTAGATTAGATCTTGCTTTACAAATTTCTACTAAAAATCTATAGTGGCAGTTTCAGAATCACCTTCTTTCAACAAATATTGAATCACAGATTCTTTATGGATTCTCTATGCTGTAAAAGGGTCACCAATAATTCTCTTAAAAATCACGAGAAGAAGATAAAGGAGAAGAGGAGGAGGAGGAGGAGGAGGAGTAGTTTGGATTTATATCCCCCCTTTCTCTCCTGTAAGGAGACTCAAGGAGGCTTACAATTTCCTTTCTCTTCCCCCACTCCCCATGACAAACACCCTGTGAGGTAGGTATGGCTGAGAGTGTGACTAGCCCAGCAGGAATGTAGCAGTGCAGAAACACAACTGGTTCACCAGATAAGCCTCTGCCACAGGTGGAGGAGTGGGGAATCAAACCCAATTCTCCAGATTAGAATCCACCTGCTCTTAACCACTGCGCCGCATGAAATCTCTCCTGAAAAGATATTTGTTGGCATCTTTGTGACAGGCACATTGAAGGGAAGGCATCTAGATGAGCTAACATGAAAACCCGATGGTGAAGGGGGCAATCTAGAGTGAAGAAATAATGAGGCATCGTTCCATTATGGTTTTGTAAGCCTAGATTAGCAGCCAAGCACACAAGAGCCAAAGAGGTCATAGTTTTTGAAAATCATAGTCTTTCAGTCTCTGCTTAATAATAAATACATAATAGACTCTCCCCAGCTAAAATATTTGAGTCAAAGGGAATGTGACTTCATAGCTGGAGAGATCTACAAGCTTGGCTATCAGAATCCAGACTGAAGCAGTTGTCTTTTGCCATCATAAATAACCTCCATGCTTGGACTGACATGCCAAAGAACTTAAATATGTCCAAGTTCCCATTAGAAGCTGAGCTTGGCTAGCTCTGGCATTCCAACAGACCTTGTGTTCTGTTGTGGGTTTGTGAACATATGTTCACTCTGGTGGGTCTGCTGAAACAGTTGAGTTTCAGACAGAGGTGGGATCCAGCATGTTCTCACAGGTTCCCGAGAGTAGGTTACTCATTATTTGTGTGTGCCGAGAGGGGGTTACTAATTGGTGATTTTGCCACGTGATTTTTGCCTTAGTTACGCCACTCCTCCACTCCTCAGCAGTAGCGTGCAGTACTTGAAGCAGGCTAGCAGGAGGTGCACTGGTGTGCATGGCAGCCTGCACCTGTGTGCATTCGTTTCCCTGCCCAAGGACAGGCGCAGCGGCTGCGTCCTTGCCACAGCCCTGCCCAGCAATGCCCTGCCCCCGGAATGCCCGCCCCCACCCCCATTGTGTCCTGCCCTGCCCCATTGGCGCTACACCACTGTGTGAATCCCACCACCATGGGAACCTGTTACTAAAATGTTTGGATCCCACCACTGGTTTCAGACCATGTGTAGCTGACAAACAGCTGTGTGCTGGCATCAAGATAGTAAGAAACAAAGTGTGCTCTGTGAGTAAGAACACAGTCTACCTAATTGTGAGTAAGAACACAGCCTACCTAATGCTGCAGAGGAGAAAGTGAATAAAAACAAGAGGACCAAAAATAATTTGTTTCAATAAAAATAAGGGAAAGCACTGTGGCTAAGACCAGAGGTGTGAACACATGAAGCAGTCTTATATGGAATATACTCATGGTCTATCTAGGACAAGCAGTAGCTGTCAGGCTCTCGAACGTGGAAATAACAGAGACCGTAGGAAAGTCCTAAAGCAGTTTATTTCTAACAACGCGTAGAGTAACAATAAAAAGCTGAATCTAAGCTCTCCAGCTTAGATCCAGAGATTATACCCTTCAACCCCCCCCATTTGTCCCACGCCAAACGTGCCTTACCAATTCTACAACATTTGCACTACAGAGCTTCAAAGAACCTGGGAACCGTTCACACCTTCTTGCGGGAGAGCTGGCGCCAGGGAGTTGCCAGGAAGGGAAGAGGGAAACAGAAAAGCAGTTACAGGAAAACATTTGCAATTCTTACACAGCAAGACATCTGGGCACTGATAGGCTTGGTCCTGACAGTAGCTAAGTCCTGTCCCTTCTCCTGAGGTAGCTGTAGTATTGGTTCCATTTTCTAGCAGTTAGCTTCCACATTTACTTTGGGCATTCAAAAATCACCAATTTCCTTCAAGGGACAATGTGTGGAAAATATATGCTGCCCTTCTGTTTCAAGGAAGTGAATAAACTGCATATGTTTTCATACTTCAGAGACACTCCGTTTTATCTCACACTTCCAAGTGATCCTATGGAGGATGTAGGAAATGTAAACAAGAAGAGTTTGGATTTATATCCCCCCTTTCTCTCCTGTAGGAGACTCAAAGGGGCTTACAATCTCCTTGCCCTTCCCCCCTCACAATAAACACCCTGTGAGGTGGGTGGGGCTGAGAGAGCTCCAAGAAGCTGTGACTAGCCCAAGGTCACCCAGCTGGCATGTGTGGGAGTGTACAGGCTAATCTGAATTCCCCAGATAAGCCTCCACAGCTCAGGCGGCAGAGCTGAGAATCAAACCCGGTTCCTCCAGATTAGAATTCACCTGCTCTTAACCTCCTACGCCACTGCTGCTCCCTGCTGTGCATGAAACGTTTTGGCATCCATCCATCCATTCATTCATGCAATTTATAGGCTGCCTTTCCCCATATGGGCTCAGGGCAAGTCAGTGATGGAGGGAGGGGGAACTGAACCTATGGCATTTACTGCCCATGTGCCCTCTCCTGCCCTGCCCCAACATGTCCCCAAACGCCCCCGACATGCCCACACCCCCAACATGTGACTGCAATGGAGGCGCCCAGGGCGAGTTGCTCCGGACGTCCCCATTCCAGCTATGCTATTGGGGCAGCTTGCAACTTGCAAATGAAATAAAATTAGTACGTAAAACATTATCAACCCCACCCCAATATCGTTTAAAGCCAAGGGGGAAGGGGATAGATGAAGACTAATGAACTGAATCTTAATCTAGACAGGACTAAGTGCTACTGGTGGGCAAAAGTCTTATCTAGGCAGCAGTTTTTCATGGTTTCACCCTGACCCGGATGAGTCCAGATAGCCTAATCCTGTCTGGTAAGCTATGCGGGGTCAGCCCTGGTTGGTACTTGAAAGAGAAACCACCAAGGAAGTCCAGGGCTGCTCTGCAGACACAGTCTAAGCCAAGCCACAGTTTGTCTCCTGCCTTGAGAACCTTACAGGGGTCCCCAGAAAATGCCTGTGACTTGATGGTCCTTTTTTTCATTACCTCCATTGCTCAGATCTTCAACACCTCGGACAGAGATCTTTCAAAATCGCCCACTCCTTACTTGATCCTTTCAGCTTTAGGATTTATCATATGCCAATAAAGGTATCTGTATGTATCTGGATTTATACCCTGTTTTTTTCAAACTGTAAGGAGTCTCAAAGAGACTCACAGTGGTTAAGACACAGTTTGTAAGCCACCTTGAATCTCCTTACAAGAGAGGAAGGTGGGATATAAGTCCAAACTCCTCCTCCTCCTCCTCTTTTATGTCTTGTTTGCTGTCCAAAGCAACTTGTTGGATAGACCTTTGTTGTTATGTTCTTTTTGGAGATGTGCGGCCCAGAATTGTGCACGGCCTTCCAGATGTGCTTAAAATGGACGAACAGGATGTAATGTATTTGCATTCTAAATCAATTTGTTGTCAGATTTTCCTTGACTGCCCACTGCCTTGAAACTGTAGAAGTGCAGGATATCAATTTTTTAAATCAATCAAACCACCCTTCCATCAGCCAAGGGTCTAAATTCTCAGCTCCATCCTCAAATGATTATATCTCTTGGAATAACTTCGGCCTAGATGGTTGTTGCTTGCGTCTCTCTTTTTTTACCCAGCTGTGGAAAAACTTTACGAGAGCACATAATTTTAACAAAATAATTTTAAAAACCCAGCGTTCCTCCCCCTTTTTATTCTTGCTGAAATAATTGCAAGATAAACTGTTTTATGTCATTCTGAAGTCCTGTTGAAGAATAGAACCGGGGGGGGGGGGAGTATCAGTATAATTTCGACAATAAAAAAAGGCACAACCTCTTTGGAACTAAAGCTTTGGAACTAAAGGAAAAAGAAAGAGAAGACAGGTTTGAAATACCAACATGGAATATTTATGCAAATAACAATCTGAAATGCAAACATACTGGCCCTTTTGTGAAATCAGTGGCCAATGATCAAACTACAGTGCATTCCAACATGTTGCAGTATCTCTAGTAACAGATTTGATAGACTGACTCCATCAATCATATCCTCATAGAAGGGCTCTGTGAATGTACACCAATGTGCACTGCACAGTAAAGAAGCTTTTGAAATCAAGAAGTTGTGGAACTAATTTTTAAGTTCCTGACAGTTGAAGAGGAGAAGGAGGAGTTTGAATGTATACCTTGCCTTTCTCTCCTGTAGGACGACTCCATATGGCTTACAAACTCCTTTCCCTTCTTCTACCCACAATAGCCATCTTGTGAGGTAGGTGGTCTGAGAGAGTTCAGGCAGAACTGTTACTAGCCCAAGGTCAATCAGCAAGAATATAAGTGTGTGGAAACAAACCTGGTTCACCACATAAGAGTCTGCCATTCATGGGGAGGAGTAGGGAATCTAACCCGGTTCTACAGGTCACAGTCCACCTGCTATTAACCACTACAACCAGTGGCGTACCTAGGGAAACTGGAGCCCTGGGCAAAACCTGAGTTTAATGCCCCCACCATGGGTGGCCACCCTCCCGCACCATGACCAAACAAAGATTTTTTCCACTAGGTCGTTTCAAAGTCACCATCACATTATAGAACATGCCCCAACTCACAAATCTGAACACAGCAGAAATATTTTTGAAAACATTTTCAAAATGCTTTCAAAATGTTTTATTACTGCTAGGAAAACATTTTATGGTGTTGCATCCAGTCCCCCCAATTGGGGGAAACAGCATCACTTTCAATGTTATTTGAACTGGGGACCCCAGATTCTCCCTTTAAGGTGGATTTAAAAGGATAATCTGGGCTCCCTAGTTTAAACAAGTGATGCTGGAATCCACCCCCAAACAGCATTATTTTCAATGGTGTTTAAACTAGGGAGCCCAGATTCTCCTTTTAAATCCACCTTAAAGGGAGAATCTGGGGTCTCCAGTTTAAATAACATTGAAAGTGATGCTGTTTTGGGGTGGATTATCCCCCACCCTGAAACAGCATCACCTTCAATGTTTAAACTGGGGACCTCAGATTTTCCCTTTAAATCCATGCTGAAGGGGGTGGATTTAATAACAATAACAATAACAATAACAATAACAATAACAATAACAATAA